>NC_056727.1:1109753312-1109895812 GCF_019279795.1 Protopterus annectens
TTCTTGCTGGTTGGGTTCGGAGCCGAGGACATCTTCAAAAGCTCAAGAGCTGCTTACTGGCTCGAGGCCCCTCTATATCCCATGATGCCTGGCGCTAGATACCCAGATCTCATTTGGTAAACCTAACTGCAGACATAACAATTATAATAATAATACAGTAAATCTGTCCTAGGATGCATGAATCCTACTGGAGAGACTGCTAGTCAGAAGTAATAGCCAGAGAAGACTCAGCCAGTGATAAAAACATAAGGAACTCTTCTCGGTCTACTAGGATAGGAGGGTGGAGGGTGGGATGCAAGAAAGAAGGTGAGAAGACAACATGGAACGTTATGGTAGGTACATAACTTCTTAATGTTAAGTTGTCTATCTCGCCTTCATTCTTGCTGGTTGGGACAGCATCCCTAGCACATCAATCCGGGATGGCTCATCGAAACAGACCCTTCAGAACAGTGGAACCAAAATCAGCTCTGCTTCTGCAGGCCACATCCAGCTTATAATGTGAAATGAAGGTATGAGGATTGGCCCATGTAGCTGCCGCACAAATAGTTTCCATTGGCAATCTTAGCCACTGAAGTAGCTAGAGCTCCAGTGGAGTGACCATTTGGTTTAGCAGGAAGCTCTTTATTCCCTAACTGATATATAAATGTAATAGTAGATGTCAACCACCTAGATAAGGTTACTTTTGACACCGGTATACCTCGTTTACCCTCAGTATAGGACAGGAACAACTGGTCTGATTTTCTGATTTGCTTGGTTCTATGCAAGTAAAAGCATAATTGTCTATGAACATCCAACTGATGTAATTTGTGTTCCGCTTTGTTGGAATAATTTGGAAAAAACACAGGCAGGTCAATAGACTGATGCAAATTATTATCAGAAGTAACCTTTGGAAGGAAAGAAGGATTAGTCCTGAGAGACCCTCTGTCATTGTGGAAAACTAGATAAGGAGGGCGAACACAAAGAGCCTGAAGTTCAGAAACTCTTCTGGCTGAAGTAATTACAACCAGAAAAAGGGTTTTCCAAGAAAGAAAAGAACAAGAAGCTGCAGGTTCAAAGGGGGCAGTATCAGGGAAGCCAAAAACAAAATTTAGATCCCACGGAGGCGGGGGATCTCTCAGTGGGGGCCTGAGCAGAGTGGTCCCTTTAAGAAAAGCTTTACAAAGCTTATGGGACATGATACTTGTATCAGATAGACCAGTGTGAAAGTTTGAAACTGCAGCTAGCTGAACTCTAATTGTGGCAGAAGAGGATCCAGCACGAAAAAGCTCCGCTAGAAAATCTAAAATATGGTGCACAGTGGCTGAAAAAGGATCTACATTCCTCGCCTCTGCCCAGAAAGAAAAACGTTTCCACTTACTAGCACAAGTCTTTCTAGTGGTAGACTTATGCGATAAGATGATTTCACGCACCGAGTGGGAGATGTTCGGAAGCCTGGCTAAGGTCAGAAGTGGAGCAACCAAGCAGTGAGCTGGAGAGATTTAAGGGATTGGTGCAGCCCATCCGATTGATGGATCAGGAGGTCTGGAACTGGGTCCAGGGTCACTCCAGAAGGTGATGATGCAGGAACGGGAACCAAATTTGAGGCCAGTAAGGGGCAATGAGGATCATCTTGCATCCCAATGTGGTAGCTTTCTGAATTAGTTTGGGAAACTGACGGAATGCATAAAAAAGTCCCTGAGGCCAATCGTGAACTAGAGCGTCTCTGGGGGAGTGTCCAGGAAGAGGGAGGAGAGATGAAATTGTTGCACTTGCTGTTGAAGGGGGTGGCAAAAAGGTCGCAGCAAGGCTGACCCCATTTGCGGAAGATTTGGTCCGCCACTGTCTGAGAGACCACTCGTGAGGCATGACAATTGCTCTGCTCAGCCTGTCTGCTATAATGTTGGACTTCCCAGGGATGTGCGCTGCTATCAGAAACCATTGGGAACAGATCGCCCACTGCCAGAGTCTGAGTGCTTCTCGACATAGGGGGTAGGACCTGGTTCCGCCCTGCTTGTTGATTGTACCACACTACTGACATATTGTCTGTTTGAATTGCAATGGTCCCGGTGGGAAGAGAGTTGTGAAGAGCTTGCAACGCCAAAAGCACGGCCCTCATCTCCAAGACATTGATATGCAGATGGTACTCGTGAGGCTGCCAGGTGCCTTGGACTGTTCGGCCCTGAAAATGCCCCCCCACCCGATCAGGGAGGTATCCATGGTCACCGTAGTCACTGGAGGAGGAAGAGCAAATGGTCTGCCCTGGGGTACTGATGGGGAAACCATCCAGCAAGCAAGTTGGTTTTTGCACGTCTGTGTGATCATTATCTTTTGAGACCTTGGAAGTTGCTGGAAAGACCATTGGGTGAACAGCATCCACTGAAGAATCCTCATATGAAAATGAGCAAGGGGAACTAGTATGATAACCGCTGCCATGAGACCCAAGGTTTTTAGGATGAATCTGGCCTGAATTTTTTTGCATCCTAATAAGACCTGCACATGTCGGCGAATGTCTAGCACTCTGTCTAATGAAGTCTCGCTGACATGTCCTTTGTATTTAAGTTTGCGCCTATAAAGGTAATAGATTGACAAGGCGACAATGCAGACTTTTCAAAATTTATTGTGATGCCTAGTTTGGAGCAAGTTTGGATCGTGTAATCTCTGGCTCGCAGCAGGTGATGTCTGGTGGTAGCAGTAAGGAGCCAGTCGTCTAAATATGGAAACACCTGGAATACTTGCCATCTCAGGTGAGTGGTAACTACTTCCAAACATTTGGTGAACACCCTGGGGGCTGAGGTGAGACCAAAGGGCAGAGCTCTGAACTGATAATGACTGGCTCCCAGACAGAAGCGGAGGAATCTTCTGGAGCGTCTGTCCACTTTGATATGGTAGTACGCGTCCTGAAGATCTATGGAGCACATCCAATTGTCCTGACCCAGAAAGGGTAAAATGGACTGTAGCGTGACCATCCGGAACTTCGTTCTTTGAACAGACCTGCTTAGTCTGCTGAGATCCAGGATGGGTCTCCAGTCCCGTCTTTTTTGGTACCAAAAAGAACCTTGAGTAAATTCCGGATCCTTGCTGGTCTGCTGGGAATGGCTGGATGGCTCTTTTTCTTAGCAGTTTTGAAATTTCTTGAACTGCTTGATCCCTTAGATTGGGTGGAACATCTGGAAGGGATTTGTTGAGAATGTAGGGAGTGCGAAAGAAGGGGATTTTGTAGCCTTCAGATATGATCGACAGTAACCATTTGTCTTGTGTTATACTTTGCCAGGCTTTTGGGTACAGCGATAATCTTCCCCTGACTGCCTCCGAAGGTGGACAGCCGGGCAGCCCCTCAAGGATGCTGGAAGGGCTTGTCAGAGAAAGATTCTCTTTGGCCCTGATTTTGCGGACCCCCTCTGCCCAGAGGGCGGTGTCTATTGTTGTTCCCTCCTCTGCCCCTGGAGGGGAACTCCCCACGTGTGTCAGGCACAGCTCCCTGAGGTTTCTGGAACCACATCTTACCACTCTTCTGACCCTTGGGATACGGTCTTGAAGGAGTGGAAAAATGGGCTCCCACAGCAGAGAGAGTCTTGCCTTCCCTGCTCACACCTGGTAAGGGTATCCTTCACCTGTGGTCCAAAAAGAGCAGAACCATCAAAGGGGGTGTTGGTGAAAGACGCCCTGAAGGGTTCCGCAAAGTTACATAACCGCATCCAAGCATGCCTCCTCAAGGCCATGCCTGGGCCTGCGGCCCTACTCGCACCATCGGCTGCATAAGAGATGAGCCGCATGGAGGAGTTTACTACCGAATTAAGAGTCGCCAGCTGGGAAGCAACCATGGCCTGGGCCCCCGCAGCTGATGGATCTTGAAGGGCATCTCCTAGCTCTTTAAGGAGGTCCCTTTGAAGGCGGGTAAAGTGGCACAAGTAGTTCAGCGACCTCATGGAGAAGGTCGCTGAGGAAAACATCCGCTTCCCATATCTGTCCATTATCCTAAATTCCTTATTAGGGGATGGACAGCAGAAGAAGTTTCAGCCAACTCCTTTTTTGTGGCCGCTGCTACCACCATGGCATCAACGGGAACACCCTTTGTCAGAAATGCTTGTCCTGTGGTGCAGTAATAAATTTTGTGGGTCTTCGGGGAAGTTGGTTCCACTGTGTCTGGGGCTGACCATGCCTTCCAAGCCACCACAGACATCAGTGGATCGAAAGACGGAGACACCCATGAGGTGGAGGGTCGGGAACCAAATGCTTCCAAAAATACAGACTCATCCTTGGAAGGGTTAAGGGTAGTCCAGTTCCCCCTCTGACTAAGTATCTCAAGAATGTCTGAGGAGGAGACGTCCTCAGAGGGGGGATCTCGGGGACCCTTCCGAATACTCTAAGTCGGTATCTGAAGTGACAGACTCAGTGGAGTCAACATGCTTCCTCTTGCATTTCCTCTTTCGAGGGGGCTCCTCTGAATGATCAGGGGAGGCCTCGGAAGAGGAAGTTAAACCCAATGGGGTGCCCTGGAGCACTTGTTCCTCACGCTTGGGGTCTGGAGGAGGGGCAGAGGCAGGCGCAGGCACCATGGGGGGAGGAGCCAATGAGGCTGACTCAGATGCCAGCACACTCCTCATGACCTCGAAGGCGCCCCTTCCCGATATCGGAGAAGGCTCCGGCGAGACCAGAATCCTTCCCAGCACCGAGAGAGACGGCTCCGAAGCCGATGTAGGAGCCGAACTCACCTGCGCCGAAGCTCCGAGAGGGAGAACGGGGTCGGACAAGGGTCCGATGCCACTCGCCCCTCGGAGCTGAAAAGGAAGTCCCGGCGCCCAGATCCCTCCAAGGATGGAACCATGGAGGAGATCGAAGCAGACAACAGAACCGAAATGGTAGGTATCGGTGCCGACTGTCCCACGATCCCAGCCCCAGCAAGCTCCGGCTCCGAGCTCAAGGGATGAGTCGAAGGAGGAACTACTGTAGAGACAGGTGGAGCCGAACCCTGATTAGGGGGGCTGGATAACATTTTTGCCAAGGCCTGCGATTTTAAAAGCCTGCTCACCACTCTCTCCAAATCATGGTCAGATAGTCTACAAGACCGAGAAGAGTGGGATCGGTTACTTCGCTCAGACTGTAACATAGTCGACTCAGGAGCAGAGTGTATCGACTCAAAAGATGGTGATCTAGAGCGTTTTTGACTCCCTGACTGTTCCGACATCAGAGTCGGGGCCGACTGGGAGAAAGGTACCTCGGTGCCAGTTGGCACCGAAGTTGGCTGGGAGATAGGTACTTCGGTTCTAGCCGGAACCGAAGTTGAAGCAGACGCAAACCCAACGACGGCTCCGAACTGGGAGCCGGAAGCTTCGATGGCTTGGAAGGTTTCACTGACTGAGCCTTAGCCGGTGATCCTTCAGGTTTGAGCAAACCCCTAAGGATTAGCTTATTCCTACGCTCCTGCAGGACTCTTGGACTAAAGGCATGACACACCGTACAAGAGTCCTGCAGGTGTAGGGCACCTAAGCAATAGACACAAGAAGTGTGACCATCTGTCAGTGACATTTTCTGACAGCATGAGTCACACTTCTTGAATCCAGACACTTTTGTGTCTTTAGACATTCCTGTAACAAGGAAATATCAAAATACAAAGGAGTAAAAAGGGAAATAGGCAACTAGAAAAACAGATGCACTCCACACAAATTACCACACCCTAACAGCACACACACACACTATAATAGAAGAAAGGGTAAAAAGACCTACTAACTACCACAATTTCTAATGAAAAATTTACTACCGTAAAAAAGGAAACAAGGATAAGCCTCTAACTAAAAACGGCTACCTTTAAAAGGAAACTGGGAGGGGGGAGGGGAAAACTCTCTAAGAAGAAAACGAGATTTCAGGGGAAGACCAACAGATACTACAACTATGTATGAACACTAACTATTTTAACAACTAACTATAATGATATACAAAAAAAGTTCTATATACATATAACAATAAAAGTGAAAAATATGACGTGAGCCAGTAAACGCAACCTCGTAGCAGAAGCGGCAAATGAGATCTGGGTATCTAACGCCAGGCATCATGGGATATAGGGGGGCCTCGAGCCAGTATGCAGCTCTCGAGCTTTTGAAGATGGCCGAGTCGGAGCCGAGGTTGGGCTCTGAACCCAACCAGCAAGAATGAAGGCAAGATAGACAACTTAACATCAAATGTTCATCAGTACCTTTAGCTTGCAAGTCCATTTTGATAGAATCAATAACAAAGAACCTAAAATCATGAGAATTGCATCTAGAAATATGCCTAAACAACGCATTGGTTAATTTCTTATTCCTGATATTCAAAAATTGCCCATACATGCGATCAGTGAACTTTCTTGAAGTTTTTCCCCACATAAAAACATAGGCACTCCTTACACAAGGCCACATATATCACATTACTAGAGTTGCAATTATAGTAATCAACTGATGTATTTCCAATTTCAAATGGTGATATTATCGCCCTCAAGTATGTGCTTACATTGTCTACAAGCACCACACTTGTAGATTCCTATTTTATTGTTGATTCCTATTTTATTTTTCCTACAGGAGGCCTGAGTTCCCCTTTCTAATAACTGTTTAAGGCTAACATCTTTTCTATAACCTACTTTCAGTTTAGGCCCTAGTTCATCCAAAATTTCTGGAACAGTTGAAAATATCCACCAATATTTAAAAATAATGTTAGCAACATGGGGGTATCTAAGCAAAAGGTAGTAATAAAGACCCGATTACCCCAAGCAGGTTTTACTCAAGAGTGGGTATTCTCATTATTGCCATTTAAAATGGGTGAATAAATTCCCCTTTCTCTTTTCGTAACTACCTCCATTTGAATATTGAGTAAAAACTCAAAGGTATCCTCTAGCTAAAGACATGATTATTACAGTCAGATTCTTCTAAAAATTGTGTCCTGTCTGACACCATCCTGGCCAATTGAACAAACTGGCCTTGGACTACAGCCTTCTTTTGATGCTAGGGGTGCCCACTAGAAATAATGGAGGTATGAATTACAGAAAGTAGGTTTACAAAAAATATTGGACACATACATTTTATTACTGGTGACTTTACTAATTTCCATATCCAAGAACACTATATGGTCTTGATAGTATGTGTGGGAAAAAGATAAAAATTCAATAGTATTGTTAATGTATACCAGCAATTCATTTAATCTAGTCTGTGCTACATTCCATAACAGGAATATGTCATCCAAAAACTTGGTGTACATGGCCCAGTTACCAACAAAAGGGCCATTAAATATATACTGTTCTTCCCATTCGGCCATTATGTAATTAGCAAACATGGGAGCACATGCTGCTGCTTCATTGAGTTGGATTCAGTTTCCACTTGTGTGGGACCATTAGATTTCTGCTCAAGTCTGCCAGTGAATTTTGTTTGCCTGGCAGGAATTGAGCTTGCAGGTGCACTTGCTTGCTCAAGGCTGTGTTCCATAGAGCCATGGCTAACCTGCAGAGTGGGTAGAAATGAGTTCCTCCTACTTGTTTATGTACCACATAACTGTGGTGTTGTCTTTATCAAGAGTTGCCCTGGAAGGATAAGGTATTTGAAGGCTGTAAGGGCATTCTGTACAGCTAACATTTCTTTTTTGATCAATATGCAGGTGCATTTGTCTTGGGCTCCATTTGCCTTGAATGCATTTGCCTGCCATGTGAGCCCCCCATGCATAGTCTGATACATCTGCTGTCAGGGTTTGGGTGGTGGGGGGTTGAGTGAAAGGGAAACCCTTATTGTGGTTGCAAGCCTCTGCCCACCAATGGAACTCTGTCCTTAGGCAAGGAATGATAGGAATCACTGTTTCCAGGTCCTGAGAATGCTGATAGAGACTTTTTACGTACCATTGAAGTTTCCTCATAAGTAATTAGGAGGATGCATGAGGCCATGAAATCTAGTGCTTGCAGTATTTTTCTTGCAGAAAGCTGGGTTTGGGTGGCCAGTAGTTTGAAGTAATCTGTCAAATAAACCTGCTTTTCTGTAGTGAGGAATGCCATCTGGGAAGTTGTGTTCAAGCTTGCTCCCAGGAATACAATCTTTTGGCTGGGTACCAGATGTGACTGCTTTTCGTTGATGGTATGCCCAAGAGAAGTTAGGAGTCTCTTTACAAACATCAGGTGCTAAAGTAGCAATTCCTGACTGTCAGCCTGAATCAGGCAATCTTCCGAGTATGGGTAAATTTGAATGTTTCTCTGCCTGCAATATGTAATGGCTGCAGCCAGGCACTTTGTGAATACTCTGGGCGCAGTAGATAAGCCAAAGGGAAGTGCATAGAGCTACCCTGAAACATAGATATTTCCTGCAGGATTCCCTTATGGGGATGTGCAGATGAGCTTCTTTTAAGTCTAGGGTGACCAGCCAGGAATCCTTGTCTAGCATAGGAAGCAGCTGGAGTGTAACCATTTTGAATTTTGGTACCACCAGGAAGGTGTTGAGAATTGACAGATCCAGGATAGGGCGCCAAGAGTTCTCTTTTCTGGGCACCAGGAACAGTCTGGAGTAGAAACCATGTCCCCTTTGCTCTGCTGGAACAGGTTGAATAGCCCTGATACTGAGAAGAAAAAGTACTTGCTTTTGGGCCTCTGCCCACTGGTTTGGAAGAAGGTCTGGCAACCCATTTGGGGTTGGCAGTGAGTGGAAGTAGAATCTATATCCCTTGGATACAATGTTTAAGACCAGTCGGTCCTGGGTAATGTGCTCCCAGTTTTTTGCATGCAGGGTGAGTTTTCCTCCTACGGGTGTAAGTATTTGTAATGGCTGGGCAGGATGAAGAATAAGTAATTGTGAACTTTTTCCATAAGCGAGTGGCTTAACAGTCCCTGTTTTTGAGGAGGGAGCACTCCATTGTTTATATCTGTGCATAAGCGGAGACTGTAGTCTTGGTGGTCTGTTGCCCCTGGGTTTGGGCTGGGGAAGGACTGGAAACATTTTTTTGAAGGCCAATGCCTACTGAATCTAGGTGGCTGCACCTGTAGGAAATCTTTAACAGTTTGCATAGATTTAGCTTTTCCCTCCATCTTTGAGAACTTCTCCTTTTGTGCCAAACAATAATTCTTGGTTAAATGGAACATCTAGTAATTTTGCTTTGACATGGTCTGGCAAGATTTGCTCCTTCAGCCAAGCATGCCTTCACAGAACAGACCCAGTGACAGCAGCTCTGCAAGATGCTTCTAATGCATCAAAACCACACTGCAAAGTATGTTTGCCAACTTGGTTTGCAGAGTGCATTACATTTTTGTAAATTTTTATTTTCTGCACAATCAGGAATCAACATTTTTTGTTTAATTAGTTCCAGAATATGCTGCTGGTACTTCAACATGTGAAACTGGCAATTTAAAGCCCTGATGGCAAGAGTTGCAGAGGTGTATATACTTTCTTTCCCCATCTGTCTAAAGCCCTAGAATCCCTGTCCGAAGGGGTAGGGTTTTTGGCTGTAGAACCTTAATACCTTTAGGTCCCTGGGAAATGGTCTCTGGGTCCACAGTGGGATTTTTAAATAGAAATTTGTGAGAGTCAGGTACTTTGTAGTACCAGTCAAGCTTTCTAGGAGCTGGTAGTAAAGTATCAGGGGTAAGACTGGATTCCATGAAGACATCATCTACAATCTCCAGAACAGGGGGTATACCTAGAAGCCTGTGCTGAGGCAAGTCTAGAAATTCCCCAAGTCTCTTTTTGGACTGTGGGTAGTCCTGGCATTCCCAACAGAAATGCTCCCTTAAGGTATGCAAGGTTTCACCGAAAGAAAAATCCTCTGGGGAGGAGGCAGATGGAATGGAATCCTCTGCATCTGAATCCTCATAGGTAGAGAAGGGTATGTGTCCTGGTAATCAGAGGGCTCAGAGTCATCGGACTCATGGTCTGTAGAATCAGAAGCAAAGTCAATTCTTTGTCTTTTAGAGGGGGAAGGCTGTGCAAACGTAACATTTATAACAGGAAAACCGCAGCACCAGGAAAATATCAACCTGGGACAAAAGTGCAATATTAAAGGAACTTGATCAGGAGGGAATGTATAAATACTATAGCAATAACCCATGGCTGGATATGGGTAATGCTGGATTTACCCCCAGTTGGTTTAGTTTGGACACAAGGGTAAATCAGCATTACCCACACCCAACCATGGGTTATTGTTATTATACAATGACATTATTTAAGAAAAAAATAAATTAATGTCCTTGTATAATGGTGCCGTGGTGCTCTTCCGTGTTTTTCCCTGGTACCATGGGTCTTCCTTGATGTACCGGTCAACACCCCCACCAGAGATGACAACATATTGGACCAGGTCCATGGGCGACTGGTGTTCCACACTGGAGGTCAACCCCTCGCTGGTTAGATCTGACCATAAACTAATCACTCTGGATATCCACATTCCGCCCCCACCCGCGGTCAAGGAAACCACCGTGAAAAACTTTTCAAAAGCAAACTTCACATTACTTAAGACCAAGATGAAAAGTTTCAAAGCTCCCATGCTAAAGGATAACACTGCCCAAGCTGCAAAATCATTTACTAATGCACTCTACGGGCACCTACAAGAATGCATGGCTCATGCTATCCCAAGCAAAACCAAGACTCACTCCTCCAAGAAAAGGAAAACAGTCTGGTGGACCCCTGCCATAAACAAGCTATACAATAGAAGGAGGAAACTAGTACAGAAAAAGAGTAAAATCCCAAGAAGGGAAGACATCCCTGATCAGTATCAGCAAGAAACTGAGATCCCTCATAAAATCATCCAAGGCTATCTTCGAAAGAAAAATTGCAAAGGACTCCAAAGATAACCACAAGGCATTCTTTAGCTATGTTAAGAATCTAAGTGGCAATTCTCAGACCTGCTTGGAGTTGGTGCAGAATGCCACAAAATACACTGAACAGACCAATATTGCCAACATCCTGGCAGACAGGTTCAGTGCAAGCTTCACCCCCTTCTCACCAAAAGACGGGCCCATAACCATACCAGAAGAATGTAGTGCCCCTGAAATCACAGACACTCAGGTTAAAATAGTCCTCTCCAAAGCCAAAAACACAGCATGAATGGGACCGGACAGTGTCCCAGGCTGAGTCTTACATGAGCTCAAAGATGAATTAACCCCACACCTAAACACACTGTTCAAACTCAGTCACTCCACAGGCTACGTGCCCACAGAGTGGCGCATAGCAACAGTTATTCTGCTCCACAAAGGTGGAGCCACAACAGACCTTGGGAATTATCGCCCTATATGCCGGACTAGCTTGGTCTGCAAGGCTATGGAGCGCATCATCATGGATCTCATTAACAGAGACATTGGGAACCTCCAAACACTGGACCCTATCCAGTTTGGCCTTAAGGACAGATCATGCCTCCTAAACCTGGTGGACTTCTTTGAGACAGTTATCAAGGCTATACACAACAGAATGGTGGTCCACACAACCTACCTAGACCTCGCAAAAGCCTTCAACACCATTCCTCATTCTGGTATTATAGACAAGCTCACCAGCCTGAACATAAACCCATACATCACAAAATGGGTTGCCAACTGGCTCGCGGACAGAACCCACATGGTAAGAGCTGCGGGAGCTAGGTCTGACTCTAAACCGGTTACAAGTGGCACTCCCCAGGGCTCAGTCCTAGGACCTCTCCTGTTTGACATATACTTCTCAGAGGTACAGGCAAGCACAGGAGGACTATGGCTGACCAAGTTTGCAGACGACTGCAAACTAGGGGCTATAACTAACTCTCCAGCTGACAAAGAAATCCTCCAAAAGGGTCTCACTGAGACAGACACCTGGTATCAAAATCATGGCTTCAAGCTAAATGCCAAAAAGTGCATAGTCATCCCCTTTGGAAAAAACAAAGTACCCACAAACTACCACATAGGTGGTAGTCCCCTAAATATGGAAGACATAATAAGGGATCTGGGGACCCAAGTAGATAGTAATCTCTCCTTTGATAATCACATTGCCAAAGTGGTTAGAAAATCCTTCTATGTGGCCCACCTAATCACAAAAGGGTTTGCATCCCGATCAAAAGAGGTCATTGTGCCCCTCTACTCATCACTCATCAGACCCATCATAGAGTACAATGCCCCATTTGGGATGTACCTTACAAGACACCTGCAACAGCTGAAAAGACCACAGAAGTACCTCACCAAGGGATCACTGGCCTCAAACAGATGCCCTATGCAGCTCAACTGAAGAAACTCCAGCTGTACTCGGTTGCATACCGCCTACTCAGAGGTGATCTCTGCCTGACATACAAGGCCATGTCCAACCCAGAATTGATGGACATGCTCCACCTAAAGAAAACCATACCCCCGAGTCACACGCTCTAGGGATCTAAACCTCACCACAACAATAAATAGGATGTGCTGGAGGGATAGATTCCTGTCCCAGAGACTTCCCATGCTTTGGAACAAGACTCCAATCTACATTAGGCAGAGCTCCTTGCTAACACTCTAAGAGAAACCTTGATGAGTGGATGGGAAACAGAAAGGTTACCCCGAAGATCACTTCAATGGCTGTGCTGGACAGAGGCACAGGGAACTAATCTAAGGGGGCAGCGAAAGCCAACACATTCTGGCTAGGCTTATAAATGCCTTCGGGCAGATAGTCTAGTACCTACCTATGAACCTATGCGTATGGGACTTGCATTCCCAAGCTTACACAGCACATTAGTGCTGTGTAAAGCAAGCAATGGAGAAAGGAAGATCTCCATTGTTTTTTTTTTTTTTTTTTTTTTTTTTAATAATTAAAAAAAAAAAAAAAAATGGGGAAATGCAGATACTTCAAATGTACAGGGGAGACTGGACAGAAACAAAATAAGGATAATCAGGTATGTTTTCTCTAGTTTTGCATAACATGCCTAATTATCCTTGTATTAGTTTTGCATAACATGCCTAATTAGCCTTGTATTTGTGCCTGTCCAGTCTCTCTTGTTTTAAAGTCTCAGGTTTTTGTAACTTTATTTTTTTATTTTTTTTTTAAATAAAAGAAAGTAAAGAAAATCTGGGCGACTGGACTTTTTTCCATTGGTATATGCTCGATTTACAACAGGCACTCTGGTTGGACTGACCAATTAGCGTGCTCATTTTTGAATGTTAATGTCCAGTCATTGTACAATAGGGAACAGATGATGGGTCAACAATAAAACATGAGCAAATAAGAATAAAGCTCAGTAAAGAATACTTCAGAATACTAAAGCAAATACTGAAAACTGCTTTGACATTTAAGAAAAAAGTCAAGCTATAAATCAATTAGCTCTTCCTGTTATAACTTACAGCTTCAGAGTGACTGACTGCCACAAAAAACACTCAACCAGTTAGACAAGAAAAGAAAAATGCTTCATGTTTACCAAATAATATAGAAAATACAGTGCAAACCAAGGTAACACATCCCTCGCTCTCAAGGAGGCGTGGGGTTCCTTGAAATTGACTACATGCATAGATCTGCAGTTGTGGGACTGCATACATAATTGCTGATGTCCTCAGATCCAAACACAGTGAAAGTTCTAAAACATGGAGAAGTCATGTAAAATGACATTTTTGCTTAGCTTGGAAACATTTTGTAACAAAGCGGGAATATAAATCAAACCAAAAGTAGACAAAAAATCTGACAGCAAATGAACATGCCAAAAAGTATCAGATGAGGCAGAAAGAAAATTTGAAAGTCCACAAAAACAGTGGAAGTATAGAAATATTCTGGAACAACCTCATGTTGACCAAGATTTGATGCAGGAATAGCTATGAAAAAGTGAACTGAAACCAAAAGATAAACTGCTAATGATGGCTGCCCAAGACTGTGGACTACGTACAAGTTAGTTTACAAAGTCTACAGAACAAGTGGGAGAAACAGGCAAAAGTAGATTCTGTAAAATAGAACTGGAAACTGTTACACATCTCATTTTTGGGTGTCATATACTCATGGCTGAGGGTCTTTAAACTGAAAGACAATAATATGGCAAAATTGCTGCACTGTGGATTATGCAAAGGATACAGTATAGAAGTAGCTGAGAAGCACTGGAAATATGAACGACAAAACATTACACAGAATGATGAATGCATATCACGAGATCAGCCATTACCAGAAGTTCAAAAATAAATGCAAACAAATATAGTAACTCAGGAAAAAAGACTAAAGAAGCACTGATCAGTGAAATTGCTCCAGCCAACTATTAGTGTCTTAAGTGGCAAAAGACAGTTACAAATACCAGGATTGTAAAGCAGAAACAAGAGCAAGGTGGAAGAAAATACCCAGACAGCACAAACAGTAATGGGATTGATAAGATAACATGTTTTTTAATGTTCACTACATCAATTCATTCAATCATAGATGATTCAGCATTAATGCATTCTGATAAAAATAAAAAAGCACCTACAATCCGAAAAAAAATCTTCTAAAACATTCAAAGGATATTTGTCCAAGTCTGGAGTCCTCCTACATGTGAATATAACCAAATCTTATTTAGCTTACAATATATAACAATTTTTTCTCTGCCCCCAGGACGTCACCCAGCTACTCATCTACCTGCACCCAATCAGCCCATTCATTCCATGGGGAAGCCTGGCATTTCCAGGCTAACCAGGAGCCCTACTGCTGATTCGCTCCTGCCCAGAAATTCACAATTAATCCTCTGTTTCCAGACAGCAAGAGTTGGGTATAAGAAACAGGCCAGCTTTCTGGTCCTCTGCAGCAGTCTGCCATCTCACTTACCCTCTGGAAGTTCCTCCTCCACCTTCAGGAGCTCTTCCAGGTTATGGTATAGCTGTCCTCCAAGGGGAAGTGCACCTCTGCATGCCAAATCCCTCTCAGCTTTCAATGTTAATATACCTGATAGGGTGTACTCAGTAGGCTCAAACTCCACAAAGTATAGTGCTTCCTCATGGTATCACCTATGTGGAAAGCCAGAGCTGCCCCCAGGATGGCCAAGAAAGCAATAGCACCTCATCTTATTCTCTCCAACCAGCTAATACATGTAGCCTAGTCACAAATCAAACATAGTCAGGACTTTATAAGTCTACACCACAAAGCTAAACAATATCTATATAACAATTTTTGCACTCTTTAAACTTTGGAACAAAAACATTACTGGAAAATATAAACTTGTATGTATTATTGATAAAAAAATTAAATTTAATAAGCATACTATTAAATGAACAAAAATCAAAGGCTTGTCAAGTTATACAGAATAAACTGCACCTGACATAACATGCTTACATTACTATAGCTCACATTTCTGTTCCTAGTCTCCTATATGCAATATCAGTTATTTACTAACCTATTCATGAGTAGATACATAAACCTACAAAATCTGCAGTTAATCAAGACTTAATGCATAACTCTCAAGTACACATGCTACAATACATCCACTTTTGCCACCGCAAAAATAAAAATGACCCACCAATTCTATTTTCTCCCTAAACATTTCTAGCCATCCAATGAACAAATGCTAAAAAAAAAAAAAAAAAAAACTTTAATCTGAATTGCAACAACTTATCAAACCCCCTTGATCTAAGGACCATTTAAGAGATTCTCTCAGCACATATAGCCAAGCTTTGTAAAACAATCTTCTACCAAAGTAGAAAGACATCATAACTAGCCCTTTTAAAACAAAGGCAAAAAAATCATTAACTGGACTTCCAATTGCCACAACATTATATAAATATTCTGTTACAGCTATTACTTTTTAATCAATAGTACTGCTGATGGACCAACTTTTTTCTACATCTAACTCAATACTTTCTCATCTACTATTAAACAAATCTCTTCTCAAATGCTATCCCTTCTCTTACTCTCGTCACTTAATCTTCTTTTCTCTATGTGCCTCCTACAGATTCTTTTCTAGTTCCCTTCATTTCCTCTCATCCTGTCTCTACTTTTCATTTCTGTACATTTCACCTCATAACATGCTGTAATGTGCACCTCCAAGCACTCTTGTATGTATGGCATAAATGGTACGTAAATGCCCCTACCATGCATTTTCTTGGCTAGAGTAGTTTTGTAAATAATGGATTCATTTTTGCTGCCAAACATTTTGCATATGGCTTCTTTGCATTTCTAAAGTCAACTTACATCATGATCCATTTCCTAATACAATAAATGTGTCGCAGTGCATTTGCCTGGAGCTTTCCTCATCACGCCTCTACCAAGAAGGTGCTGTCCAATTAAGCTATCCTCATCAAAAAAAAAAAAAGCAAAAATATGGTGGAGGACCAATTTCAGGGACTTCACAAGTTGAGGAAGGTTTGTCATAACTTTGAGGTGATCAAAGTAGTATACACCTTGGAACCAGAGCTAGACTAATGAGAGACTCTGAAGATTGCCCCACCTGAGCTAGTGGGGTACACTCATGATCCACTCTATCGCGAAGGACTGTTGCTGATGCATTCAGACTCACCCCATACTTCTTGTGGTTCTCTTGTCTGCTGACAAATGCAAACTTGATCCCTCTCTCTCACTGGTCAGCTGCAACTATCACCTTCCTTTTTCAAATAGTAAAAAGTGATAATGCTGTGCCTGGACTACAGATCACAAGATTTTTTGATTGTCTACTCACTTTAGGCACGGAACAAGGAATTTTCTAAACTTACCACAAACCACACAATAGCAGGGTAGCACTCAAAAACAAACTTGCACACGACGACAGAGTGCTAAAAAAACAGGAATACAGTCAGCAACATTGGAATCAGGGCCTTTATTCCACATGACATTCAAGATATTCAGACTACTTGATTTTTATGTTTCCCTTTTACAATCACTTAACTCTTAAATAATAAATCCTTCTGAACATGACTATTAAGATATTCAACCTCAGTAAAGTTAAATACAAACTGCATTCCACTTAATTCAGTAAGTTCAAAGCCAAATTGATCAAATAATTTTATAAATTCCAAATACATAGGGCCCTTAGAATACAAACCATTCAGAAACTTCTAAACTCTAAGCCCATGTCACACTACTACATGTTAAACACTCCCTTAGGTATAAATTGTCCAACTGTAAACCTCTAAGTTAATTCAATTTCTTTTCAAAAATAAGTAAGATCCTTAACATTTTTAAAACTTGGCAAGCGTAAATCTTCATTAAAATGTCTCTCTAATTGGCAACAGATTTTTTTATCATATTGGTATTTTAGTACTGTATCTTTAACTTTTTAATTAGGCTTTCTTAATTGGTTTGATTATTTAAAGAAGTGATACAATGTAAGAAGCCATTATAATCAAGTCTCCAGTGAGGGATGAAAGCGTTGAATGAATGTTTTAAATGTCTTATGGAATAAAGGCAGTTTCCAGTGTTGCCAACTTTCTAAAAGTGTACATTAGCACCGAGACCTACACTGTGCAAGCAACAAAGAAAAAAATGATACAGAGACCAGATGTGCCTTCTTAGCAAACTGCTTGATGCCATAGCATGTCCTGGGCCACATTATTGTCTGCCTCTAAGAAAGGCACTTGTAAGGATTTCTATGAGGTGGTCATATCAAAAAAAGACATTTTCATCAGTTATCCAAAGCAGATGCCATGCCTTCCACAATGTTACCAGCGAAAAGCATTGCTGTCTCACAGCAAGAGGCTATACAGTTTGATTCTACGCTGGAGTGGCCCTTGTGTATCATCATCATGGGTTTTCTCTAGGCACTACATTTTCCTCCCACCTCTCGAATGCATGCAAGTAGGGACAATTTAGATTCTCCAATCCACCTGCGTTTTTGTGTTTGTGTGATTTTGTGTGTGCGTGTGCATGGGCAAGTCTGTTTGCATGCGACATGGAAGAAAGGTCTAGTGATCTACTTCCATTCCATTTCTTGCCTAGTGCATGGTGACAAGTTGTTCAAGGAGTTACTATAGAAGCAGTAATTCATAGCCAGGGACAGATGAACGCATGCAGACTGACCATGGGTATTGTACCCGATATGTAGGGTTTTCTACAAATCCTTAAAATGACAATCCATACATTTTTCTTCCCTCTGCATGTTCTCCTCTCACTCGTGTCAGCAGCACTGACTACTGCTACACCAAATTGCTGTGAGGTTGCTAAAATCAAAGAGTAAAGACCCTACTTTCAGTAGCAGCCAAAACCATATCATTATCTGGCAAGAAGCACAGGTGTGTAGAATGGCAAGACATGCAGTGTGACAAATAATTTTTGCGGCATATTGTTTTCACTCCCAGGCTCATTGTCAGTCTACTAAACAGAATGAATGAATAACCTGTACTTATAAACTCAGGTATTCTCTTTCCAGCAATGCATGCACCCTTGTACTTTCATTCCCACAAGTAGGTGTGCTGTTTTCCATGACTTATTTTTCTTTACTCAGACTTGTATCTTTCTGCCCCTTCTGCCACTTTATGAAATCCTTCATGTAGATAATGCAGTTATTAGCCCTTAACTGGTATCCTGAGCTCTTAAGCTACAAGAACTGTCACTGGAGTTTTTCAGGCACCCTGCTACCATTTAAAAGTAGCAGTTGCTACTTACTGTTTAAGTACTAAAAGACATTGAATCTGCTGCCATCACCATCTAAAAAAAAATAGTCTTCCTTGTAAGTCTGACAGTGCCATGCACTTCATAGCTACACAACTACTATCATCATACACTATAGTCTGTTTTACTGCTGTGCTTCAAATGTGTGCCTCTCTGCTTTGATACACAACACTAACATTTTATTTTTATAGTCAAACAGATGTAATACAGTCCCTGCAACAACTAATCTGTTCTACAGTTTCTGCATTCATAAGAATAAATCAAGCAGCCAACATCCACAGTTATGCTCAGGTTATTACTTTAGTTTCTGTTCTACCCATACAATAACAACTCTAAAAATCACTTCTGCATAAATACCTCCTTGTATTTTTGCATACACAATCTATAGTTTCCAAGGTTACCCTTGTACACAACTCATTTTGTTCTTATGCACACAACCATATGAAGAAAAACAAACTCCCTCTGTTTAAATGTTTGTTTCACGTAGCTTGCATTGAAGACACAGCCTAAGGCCATTTAAAGGTAGCCAAGAAGGTAATCAGCAGAGCTGAAGACTCAAGTTCCACTCTTTCCCTTTGGAAAGTAGTTTAACCATTTATTCTGTCTTCATATTGTTACTTACCTGACCATAGATGGAGACAAAGTGTCTCTGAGTGAGACAACAATAAAGCAGATTCTTCTGGTGGCCACTCCACGGGGTCTCTCAAAATCTTAGAAGTGTTTCAGAAACAAGCAAAAGTGTTGAAGTCTATAAATGAGGCTTGCTTCTTTATATAACCCCTCTACTTGACACCTAAGCGAGTTACTCTCATGGGTTTATTAGAGAATGTTCCAGAAGATGATGCAAATGGTTTAAGACCGTTATAATACATAGAAATGTAGATGACAGCAAAAAGCAGGGTTTTGTAATAAATTACAAGTAAGGTGGTGTTTTTGTGTTATGTTACAGGCACTTATCGTACTCGATAATACTGTTGTAAGGCTGCAGCTAGGTGGTACAACGATTCAAAAGGTAAGCACTGCTGTCTCACAGCTTTCTGCTCCCTCCAGTTAAGTGCTCAGCTGGGGTGCTTTCTGTGCAGCTTTGAAATTTCCTGACTTATTTGGTGTTTTGGTTTCTTCTCACATCTCAGATTCATGCCACAGATAAACTGCTGGGGGTCATGTGACCATGCATGCTTGAACTGTGACAGACTACCATCCTGCCTGGGACCAGCTTCCTCTGTGATCCTGAAATGGATGAAGCATGAACGAGAATGAATGAATAGCCAGTAGCTGTAAAGGCCCACTGGTCTACATACCTGCTCAAGAGGGTTGGGAGGTTGGCATAATGGTTAAAAGTGTTTACCTTAAAAACACAAAGTGTAGGGTTTGATTCTTACATGAGATAATTGGCTAGGCATGGGCAGTTAGCCCAGTACTAAACTATGAACCTATGAACTATGAAAAAAGTATATATATAACCTGCAGTGCATCAGAAAAAAGTAATATTTAAAAAAGTAATCAACTATTTTTCAGCTACTAACTACTGGCATGAGCATGTGATATGTATTTTGTGTCACAAATGTATGATATATGCACTTCTGCTAAATTTACAACTATTAAAACCACAGCTGGATTTTCTTTTAAGTAGCTTTCCTACAGATTTGTTTTTCTTTGTGTGCTCTTCATGAAAGTACAGTGTTGCTGTGCCTTTCAAAGGCAGCAGTCTGACATAATGGTTTGGTACACAAGACAAACGCTGCAGTAACTGACATTGAACATCAAAGTCTGAATCTCACTGTTTACACTTCTTTTGTTTATACACAGTACACAAACGCTGTATCTATTTAAAATAGGATTGCCTAAAATCCTATATCACTGTCGTAACTGGATGACAGAAAATACCCAGAGGCTTATTCAGTCAACTCATCCGCCTAGGATTTCTGAATTTCCTAGTAACAGCTCTTCCTATAACATTCAACCTTGCCATAGTTTTTTCTTCCTGATCTTACTTACCAATTTACTGCTTAATTCTATGCATGCCCAGTAAGTTTTGCACTCTCACCCATCTCTAGGGAATACTTATCAAGTACTGAAACACCAAAGAGGCTGATTTTCAAGATAAATAAAATTGCACACATTCAGGACCGGTGTCAGCATTTTGGGGGCCCCCAGCAAATGTCAAGTTGGGGGCCCCCTAGACACTTCCAGTATAAGTATCATCCTGAAAATGCCACACCTCTTAAAAAACTTTTTAGTTTGTGTTGAAAACTTTTAGTAGTAGTACGCACAAACAGACCTTAGCTACAAGCTGTTACATTACAACAGGCCTAAATACCACACTTTGTTGAACTGTCTAACAAAGGGACACTTACAGTTACTGGCATTTAGTTGCAACAATGATACAACTATATGTACAGGTCTGGATTGAAACAGCAGGACTAGTCATCACTTCATTTAATACCCTCCGTACACCCTCCAGTTCTCTCCTCTGATTCCCCCCCTTCTGGGCTCCCATACCATGCACATTACTTTTTTCTCACATTTTGCCTTACTCTCAGATTTTTCAAGAAGCCATAATGTTCTATATGCTCTGAAGGGCACTTTAAAGTTCTTTTCTCTTTTTACACAACCTTTTCATCCAATAATGGCTTGAACGCAAATTATTACTAAGGAAAGAAATTCACTGTTGCTGTTCAGCTTTAGTTTTCTTTGCAACCTTTTAGCACAGGTTTTCTGACAAAGATAGCACAGTAATAACCATTTAGGAAATAACTCAATTAAGCTGGTGCCCCCCCAAAGGCATGGGGGTTATATATGTGTCCTGGGATGCATTTCAGAGCATTTTACTCCAATGGTGGCCTAAACAAAAATCATGAAAAAGAAATAATTTCAGTCTTATTTTTTTTCTTTCAAGGAAGACACAAGTTGTGCCCAAGGCTTAATGTTCAAAGCTGACAAAATAGTAGCTCACAATAAACTAACAAGCCAGTTGTGGGAATACATAGGTCTTACGTGGGAGTACTGGCTCCTTCCCTAACCTCCCACTAAAGACAGTCACTGCCTATACATCCCTCTGGTGTTAAGAGTAGGATGAAAGCAGAGGTTTAAATTGCCTTAGCCATATATTTCAAGTGACTGCTGATAAATGTATACACAGCATGCTTCCTTACCCCTAACCCTCAAAATAAGCCCAATGTATATGTGCCTGATGTGTGATTGTGAGAATGATTTCTGTAATATATTCTAATCTGTTGCTCTTAGACAGTACACCACCCTTACACAAGCTATAGTACCTTCGTTTTACACCTCTGAGGTCTGTGAAAAAAGTAAATAATGACCACACTGTCCTCAGCTCAATCACAAGGTATAATGACTTCAGCAGAACACCACTAAGGGTTGACTGTGAGGAAAATTAAAGTTGTAACAATCATACAATCTCTAGACCCCTATAACCTACAGCAGCTTTCTGTACACGCACATTTGAGCAGGGCTGGTTTTAGAATGGGTATTGTTGAAACCAGAGGCTATTATCAGCTTTATCCTAAAAGGGTCATATCTCAGTACTGTTCAGGTTAAACAGCTCAGTCAGAAAACTGAAACATTTTTTGTCCTCATTTTTCTTCAACTAGCAATAGCTTTTGTGAGGGTCCCCACAGAGTCAAGGATGATTAAGGGAGTCCCCAGTATCCATTTATACAGTCTGGTGAGTGGGGGCCACCAGACTCCAAGAAGATCTGTGTGTCTGAATGTTCTGTGATATATCTTATGTCTTACTTTTGAAGTATAATTACTTGTTAAGCACATTTTTTACTGATACCCAGAAGATTAATGTCTGTGTCAGGGCATTATTGGGTGCATGCGCAGACAAAAATCAGTGATATTTTTTTACACACACAAAAGCATAAGCCATAGCAGTCCTAATTTTGTAATGATTTCAGCAAATAGCAATATATTGTGCAACACTGGTACTGCCAGACCAGATCAGTGACTGCTGTTTAGCCATCGTCAAACAGCAGCAGGGTTAAGTTACTTATTTACCTCATTGAGGAGTAATGCATACCTGGTTACTGTCCCCGATTTCACAGACCTTCCCTGATTTTGTTCTGCTTTCTCCTTCGCAAAAAGTTTGATTTGCTGGTAAATCATTCAGGATTATAAAGTCAATCAATCCAGACATCTTGAGTTTTATACTTATCGTCCAAAAATACGTGTTGATGCAAAGGGTCTTATTTTACTAACTTTTTAAGTGCATTAGAGTAATAAAATGTAGTCCTGATTCTGAGCCTTTATTCTATTATTTTTGGGATTGCACGGAATTCTTAAGCAAAGGAATTGAGAGTTATACTATCTGGTGTTATGCTTGTATTTATAAAACTCCCTGAAAGAGGAAAACCCTCCCTGATGAGCAGCTCTTCTTAAATTCCAAAATTTGCACTGTCATAAGTCACTCTGGGCTGCTGATCTCTCTAGTGCTTACCTTGCTCATGTTCATTTACCAACTTCATCCTAACAGGGTCATATCACAGCCTTGTTCAGGTTAAAGAGCATAAAAATTAGTAAATTAATACATTTTTTTCTCCTCATTTTCCCCAAACAGTACCAGCTTTTGTGGGGCCCCCACACAGTCAAGGATGATTGGGGGGGGGGCTGCAGCCACGGGTATAGCAGGGACCTAAAGCTGGCTATGTAGTTAGTTTTAGTGGAGAAAATGTACAACAGCAGGATTTAACTAAGCCAGGGGCACTATGTCAGTGGTAAAATATTTAATGGAATTCGGATGCCTGTTCCTTGACTAAACAATGTTACTACAACCAGAAATACCTTTGAATTTTAAAGGAGGTATAAATAAGAGTTATTATCCGTGTGGTTTATTAAGTATACAAGAATGCTGTACTAGGTTTTGTTGTTTTGACAGACATGTAACAAAATATCAGGCTAAGATAACTTGTTGTGGGTGGGGGCCCCCAGGGAAAAAGGGGCCCCCAGCGACCACAGGGTTCACTGGTGCCTAAAGCCAGCTATACACACTTTACTGCTCAATGTTATAATGAATTTAAATGGTTTTAACTACCACAGAACAAGTACCCATTACAAAATCAGCAGAGGTTCATGAGCCATAAATTCAAAACAGCCTAAAAAGCTTCTGCAGCACAACAGATTTAAATGCTTGACCAGGAAGGGGGCTACCTAGACATAAAATAAGCTTCAAAACACTCCCCCACACAATAAAACTGGCAATGAAGCTGATGAATCAAGAAATAAAAAGCAGAAAGCTTGTCAAATAAATTCTTCAAAGACTCAAAAGGGTTACAGGGGAAGCTGCTCCAGACTACAAAAACCAGCATGTTGTTAAGAGTCTTACTGGGATTTATGCAAAACATTGTATAGAAACAGGAAAATCTTTGGTTTCTGTTCTCAGTTTAGCAAAAGGTTTCAGTAATAAAGGTAATAGATGCAAAGGGTGGGACACCTTGAGAATGTTGCATGGATGGTTTGTCAAACAAAACTTAGACTTTTTCACTTATGAAAGTGTTGATAGATACAAAAGACTTGAGCCTTGGCAGCACTTAACACAGTCAAACAAAATTTTGTCACGTTTGCCTTATGGACAGAAAGCAAAACACATGAATGTTGATACTTCAATGAGTCAAACATCAAACATCAGTCAATAACTTGTTATTAAGCTTCTGGATTACGCTATTAGTGGCAGGCAAACACGCTAAGAAGACCATTTCTAATATGCAGAAAGCATACAAGGTATATCACACTGAACTTAATGGCCAGCAGTCATAAACTGAAATAAACAATGCCATGCGATACACAATCCAATGTGAAGACAGCATCGTGAGAACACTCCTGATGCATCTTGATGTGGGTCAGTGACGCACAGGAGTAAAAGTACTATATAAAACAGTATCAATGCAGAACTATATCCTTCAATCCATAAAAGCTTAGTTGACAAATTAAAGAGCATGTTCATAGGTTGGTACTAGGCTATCGGCCCTAGGGCCTATACAAGCCTAGCCATAACAATTCCCTGGCTATTTCTTCCCACAATGTTTACTTCTCTGGACCCCTGTCTAGCAGGGTGACTGACGTGATCCCTGGGGTAAATTTCCTATCTCCCATCCAGTTGTCAAGGTTCCTTTTGAAAAGGGCCAAGGAGGCGCTCAGCTTGACATGTACAGGCAGTCTTATTCCAGAGTATGAGGAGTCCCTGGGTTAGGAACCTATCCCTCCAGCATGTTTTGTACATTGTGATGACAAGGTTTAGGTTCCTGCAGCATGTGGCTCTGATGGATTGGGATTTCTTTAAGTGTAGCATGTCCAACAGCTCTGGGTTTAACATGGCCTTGTATGTTAAGCAGAGATCGCCTCGGAGTAGACAATATGCGACAGTACAGCTGAAGTTTTTTTAGCCGGTCAGCAAAGGGCATCTGCTTTAGGCCTGTGATTCTTTTAGTGAGGTGTTTCTGCAGCCTTTCCAGTTGTTGCAGATGTCTTGTGAGGTACATACCAAACAGGGCGTTGTACTCTATGATGGGTCTAATGAGGGATGAGTACAATGGGACAATGACCTCCTTTTTCTGGATGAAAAGCCTTTAGTGACGAGGTGTGCCACATAGGAGTATTTCCTGACTGCTGTGGCGATGTGGTTATCGAAGGTGAGACCACTGTCCACCTGTGTTCTTAAGTCTCTTATCACACTTTTGGTGTTTAATGTACTGCCACCTATGTGGTAATTCATGGGTACATGTTTTTTCCCAAAGGGGATAACTATACACTTCTTGGCATTGAGCTTGAGTCCATGGCTCTGGCACCAGGCATCGGTTTCTGTAAGGCCCTTTTGTAGAATATCCACATCATTTGGGGATTCAATAATGGCTCAGAGTTTGCAGTCATCTGTGAACTTTGTTAGCCAGAGTCCCTCAGTGTCAACCTGTACTTCAGAGAAGTAGAAGCCAAACAAGAGCTGTCCCAGGACTGACCCCCTGAGGTACTCCATTTGTCTGGAGCTGGATTTGGGGTTGGATACTTTTATACTGTGGGTTCTGTCAGTAAGACCAGTTGGCAACCCATCAAGTAACGTAGGGATTTATGCCCAGCTTAGTAAATTTATCTAGGATTCCAGAGTAAGGGATGGTGTAGAAGGCCTTGGCGAGGTCCAGACAGGCTGTGTGGACTGCTTTACCCTCTTCCACGGCACTGGAGACTGATTTGAAGAAGTCAAATCAGGTTCAGGAGATACGATCGGCCCTTCACGAACCAAACACGGTGGGGTCCAGTGTCTGAAGGTTGCCAATGTCTTTGTTTATAAGTTCCATGATAATACGTTCCATGGCCTTTCAGATCAGGCTCGTCAGACTGATGGGACGTTGGTTCCCAGGATTCAAGGTGGATCCCCCCCCTTGTGGAGTGGGATAACTCTAGCTGTGTGCCACTCAGTGGGCACGAAGCCTGAGGTGAGGCTATGATTAAACATGACACTTAGGTGAGGTGCTAGTTCACTTTGTAGTTCATGTAGTACCAAAGCCGGGGATGTCATCTAGTCCCATGGATGCTGTATTCTTAGCTTTGGAAAGTGCAGTTTTTACCTGTATGGCCGTGATTACTGGAATTTGGCAATCTTTCTGTACTGAGATGGGCCATTTAGGGGGTGAGAAGGGGGTGAAGTTGGCACTGAATTGATCTGCCAGGATACTGCCAATGTCCTTGGGATCAGTATATTTAATGCCATTCTGTTGTAGCTTACAGCAGATCTGAGCATTGCCATTTAGATTCTTGACATAGCTACAGAATGCCTTGTGGTTATCTTTGGCAATTTTATTTTCGTAACTAGCTTTGGAGGATTTTATGAGGTATCTCATCTTCTTACTGATGCTGGTAAGGGAGTTTTTTGCATCCTGGGATTTTCCTCTTTTCTGCAACAGTTTCTTCCTGATGTTGCATAGTTTGTTTATGACAGGGGACCACCAGATTGGCTTCCTTTTTTTGGAGGAGAGCGTCTTGGTTCTATTTGGGATGGCACGATTCATGCACAAATGGATGCACTTGTATAGTGCTTTAGTGTAGGATTTGGTAGTCGAACTTTCAGTTCCCATCTGCATGGGTGGCATGAAGTTTGTCACTTCTGACTTGAGTAGCATGAAGTTGGCCTTAGAGAAGTTTCTTTACTGATGTTTCCTTACTAGGAGTGGGATGTGGATGTCAAAGGTAATTAGCTTCTGTTCAGACCTAACCAATGAGGGGGTGACCACTAGTGTGGAGCATCGATTTCCCATGTTGGTAATGACCAAGTCCAGGATATTGGGGCCCCTGGTGGGACTATGGATTAGTTGATCCATGGCGTTGGAATTTATGAATTACAAGAACCATTGGGCAAAGGTGTTGGTACACAAGTAGTTTTCCCAGTTAATGGCAGGGTAGTTGAAATCACCCAGTATTAGGGTGTTTGGCTGTATCTTAATATTTTCCAGTTTGTTTAGAAAGGTGCAGTGAGAATCTTGGGGCATGGTGGGGGATCTATAGCAAGATACAATTTGGATTGCAGCCTTAACTGGTGTTAACTGCATCTGGAGAATTTCGGATGCATTTTGTTTTGCAAAAAGCCTGGAGGTGTATATATCCTTGGTGAATATGGACACTCCTCCACCTTTAGTGTTTCGGTCCTGGTTTGGTGGCTGAAAAGTGCGGTAAGAGTTGTAGCCTGGTATTGCAGGGGTGCTCTCTGGAGCCTTGAACCAGGTCTCAGTTACTGCACAGATATCGATGTTCTCCATTTTTAGGAGTGCCTCGAGAGTGTGCATTTTGACGTTTAGACTTCTAGCATTGAGTAGCATTACCTTCAGATTTTGCATACTCGTACCTGTTACGGTGGTGGCATTATCCTTTGAGCATTGCCTAAAAAAGGCGCTACAAGGGTGGCAAGAGCCTTAGCCAGTAACCTGAATCCCAGGGGCAACAGGTGCAGATCATCGCTGGCAAAGCATCGTGGTTGGTCGATCATGTTGTCCCAGGCAGAAAGATACTGGATCACCTTTGAATGACACCAGAAGCTTAGCCAACTGTTGAAGTCAATCATTTTGTCCTTATACTGTGGTATCATTCTGGGTGAAGGCAGGATGCTACTGAGGGCTAAGGTCATACCTGCTTGGGCCACATGATCCAAGAGCTCTTCCAGGTCTCTTTTCATGTACTCCAGGGAGGTATGTCTCAAGTCATTCACTCCAACATGGACAATGACAGAGCTGTATTTGTACTTGTTGTGCAGTGACTTGAGTGCATGTGTTATGTGGTGGATCCTGGCACCCGGCAGGCAGCTGACTGCAATTTTCTCCTTGTTCACCCTGGTGAGCGGGACATCAGTGTGCCTGACTATAGAATCACCTATGACTACTGTTTGGTACGTTGTCTTGCCTTAGGGGCTGCTGTTGGGTGGCACACTGTTTATACAAATAAAAACAGAGGAATCATACCATGATTAAATCTGAACTAAAACGTGTGAGATAAAATGGCAAACTTTTCTTGGTGGTAGGGCTACCACAACAAAAATGCAACAATTCATAAGCCAGACACTTCACTGTAAAAATAAATATGCAGGTTAGCTTTTAAAGTGATTTGCCACATTTCTATTTACATCATGGCATTTGCAGAGTAACTGTTGCAATGCATTTTCCAGCTTGGCGTTCCTTTTTTGGGGTGGGGCCATTTTTTAATAAGTTTCATAAACATTTTATTAAATCATGACACAAAAAAATTAGCTTCACCAGTTGCGACTTTACCATACATTAATATAAGCTACATCCACAGACCTTAATGGGACACCTTTGCACTTGTGCCTCAGTAAGCCCAGTAAAGCCTATGGCTGCAACAGATGCTTTGCCCGAGTCACTGAGGTTAAACTTTTTTACCTCTATGCCGTGGCTGCAAGGAAAATGGAAAGTTTACAGTTAATTTTAAATATGAAAAGGATGATCAAAATGTTTCCCAGTGGGGGGAAAGGGCTGTTTGAGAGTTTATGCACTGCATGCTGCAGTGCAAAAGTAGGTTTAGAAATGTCGGTGATCACTAAGTGACAACTGAAACAGTGAAGCTTCAGTGATCAAAACAGTAGTAGCAAACTGCAAAGGAAAGTATTCCTATAAAAACAGATAGATACTCTGCAAGATATAAAATTTGTACTTAAAATATCATAGAACTAGAAACCGAACAGTAATTAACAGAAAAAGAAAAGAAAAGTGGAAAAACAATGCTTTTAACCAAAGGACTGAAAAAGAAATGTTTAATGTTTTTACAGTATACATGTACATGAAATAAAAAAAAATAAAATAAGACAGTTCCACAGATGAGGGAAAATGACTGTGTATATGCATGCATGTGTGGAGTGCTGGTGGTTTGAGAATACAACCAAAGAGAAAGAGAAAAATAATCACTTACCGAAACATCTCAAATACTGCAATCCAGAAAGCAAAAGGACCTGGGGGAAAAAGCAAAGAAACATGTTGATGTAACATTCATTTGTCAGTGCAGAATACAGACTTACACTAAAATGAACAGCAGAAAAAGTACAGTTCTGTAAAATATTTACCATAAACAGTGGATCTTCAAGGAAAACTCACCAACAGTAAATCATAATACTTGGCTTCACCAGCCTTCTAGGGAGATTTTCCAAGATGCTCCTTTTACTTGTGGAAGCCAACAGTGGTCTTGTATCTGCAAATGTATGTATGCAAGTAATACAGAAGTGATGATTCTCATTGAAATCTGGTACTGGCATGCACTCCTGCCTTGAAGGCACTTTTAAGGAATGTGTGCTTATACAGGAGACAAAATCCACTTATGAGCTGATTATTACAACAGTGAAAGAGGTTTTCATATCATATTGGATCCATATAAACTGTTAGTACTGTGCAGTACCATGGGAAGGGTATAACTATATACCCCTCCACAAGAGAAGAGAGCTTTACTGTTAGTGATCCATTTTGAAGATATACTTGTAACAGTGGGTCATGTAATTGTACAGTTTTCTTCAGAACAGCCACTTTAAACAGTGAATCATATATCACTCTGGTGAAATCTGAAGCAGTACTTGGTTACCCCTGGGAGGTGGACAGTTACAGGATCACCTGCAGTACAGCAGTGGCCAAAACCTATCCTGCCTCTTGAATGTTTCTAACTTGTACGGTTTAGTTAAGGCTGTAGCCTGTAATCCACATAGCAGCTTCTTAAATATCTTGAAAAAAAAAATCAAAATTTCTAAAGTAAACTGCTGCTTCTTCTAGTCTAGTGTAATGTGCTCTAACAATGCCTTGGAGAGACTTACCGTACTAAAATAGCAAAGATACAACAGTGGCACAACGACTTTGAAAAGGAACGTCTGTCTGTAATCAAAGAAACCCTTTCTTGAAGAAAACAACCTAATCTGACTTCCTGATCTTTTCTTCATGTAAAATTGCAGTTGCCCGAGCACAAAGCAGAAAGAGTTGACACACTCCTTCACTGTGAGAGTTTGAAGAGAAGATATGACTGACTAAGATTTACATAAGGCAACGACTACTTTAAACTTGTATGAGGGATTAATTTTCAGAAGGATGCTTTAAATTATGAAAAACTATACAAGATGGCTTGCATGTGAGGGCTTGTAATTCAGAAATCTTCTTTCTTGAGGTCACAGCAGCTCAAAAGCAGAACTGTACAAGGACATTACTGTAACAGATGTTGCAGTATGATCACTGCTGCAGCAACCATAACCACTGGTTGCAGAAGAACCTACATGTGTCCCACCTTCTAGGGCCTTGTACCCTTTACACCCCCCCCCCGATGGCAGATGTCTGCTTCCCAGGAAGTCAGCATGTCCTCAGTATAAAGGTGAAATTAATCCATGCAGTCTTTAGTTCTTTCTTGCCCAAACAACTGTAGGTAGGATCCATTAAGCTGTCTACAGGGCAAACTCCTCACATTAAAGGATGTTCTACCACAACCTATTCTCCAGGGTTTCTTTGCCACAAGTGCATGGAGATTCCCTGAATCATGTCTGGGCCAGAGGGGACTAGAGGCCCTCAAGTTAAGGTGGGTGTGGCAAGTTATGGAGAGAATGTAGTAGTATCCATCCTAGACCTAGAATGCTAACTATGAGAAGAGGTTTGGTAATACCACTGCAACAGTGATCTTACTTATCATGGTTAGCTCCTTACACAACTTCACCATGATCTTCATATGAATCACTGCTGCAATATCTGTAACCTCCAAGAAAATTCCAGAGCTTTTGACCTTCAGGTGGTGAGTTAGTGTCCATGTGTACACTGCACAAAGCCCTTCAGAACAGCTGTGGTGAAATCTGCCTGGCTTCTGAAAGGGATGTCCAGTCTGTAGTGCCTGGAAAATGTGTAGAGATGATCAAGCGGCTGCCTCCTGCATGGCATGAGTACTCAGTCTTTGTGAAAGGCTGTGATAGTGGCCATAGCCTTTGCATTGCATGATTTCATACACCCCTTGACAGTCTTACCAAAAAGCAACAATAAAAGTGCAATAAGCCAGCCATGTGGAAATTGTCAGCTGAGGGACTAGTTTCCCTTCCTTGTTAACTGCAAAGGGCACAAAGTGCTGACCCATATATCTTGCATTTTTGGTATGAGCTAGGTAGTATCTCGGTTGCCAGTGTATATCCAATGAAATGATAATTATTTTGTATATTAATGAAAGAAAGACAGGCAAATGTGTAGACTTGTTTACAGATACCTTTGTGTCCACTTTAAGCATGAAAGGAATGGCTTGTCCACAAACTGACCAGATCCTTGTGAGAGGAAAAGGCTTTGTCCATCAGTGCCTGCAGCTCTGAGATGTTTCTAATAAATGTAGCTGCTAACAAAAGTACTCGGGTAAGAAACCTGTGTTTTGAATCAGCTGCTACAGTGCCTTCATTCTAGGTAATACACCCTCTTTAGAATCTGATTAACTGGTAGCAACGAGGCCAAAGATGGATGCAATGTGTGTAGACAAAACATGCATCTTCAGAGGCACCATCCATTCCTGTTCTGAACAATTCGAACAGGTATTGTAGGATCACTGATGCAGTCACTGAAATGAGAACTTCATCCCTCCTTTGGCACTATAGGGAGCATCTCTTCCATTTTACTAGGTAAGATTTCCATGCATCAGGCTTCCCAGTTTTCCTCATGATGTTACAGGCCTGAAGAGTTACAAGATCATATTATTCATTTTGTCATTATGACTGCCTACAGGTAAGGGTGCATCATGGACTTCTTGAACATAGTCAAGAGTTTCACATACTGAGGCACTGTTCTTCCTTGCCATCTCCACTATGAGGAAGAACCAATGCCAACACATCCAGAAGGGTGACATTAGGAGCATCCTGGGCCTCTCTTCCCTTTTTTTGATGGGGAATAGCAGCATAGGAGGGAAATCATATAGAAACAGACCTTCTCAACTGACAGAGAAGGCATCCACTTCCCCAAGCATTGTAGTGTGGGGCTCTGAAGCCTGCTTGAAAGGTACACCATAATTTTTCTAAACTTGATGAACCCATTACGAGAACTACTTTATACAAGGCAATGTAGTAATTATCTCCTGCAGTAACTGGTTGTGTTGACGACAGACCTTTTGAAGAGTACCACTGCAGTTTCCTCAAGTGGAATCTTGCTAAAGGAACCATATGGATGGTGATGTCACATATGCAAAGATACACAGACACTACCTCAAAGAGACTGTAATCATTTAGGACATATCCATAAAGTACTTCACCAGATATCACACTTTGTCCTGAAGCAAGAATTCTTTCTAACTGGAAATTCCAACAGAGACACCACGAAAACCATGTCTTCCTAGGTCCAATTTTAATCTTTCTGAAGACCAATGTTCTAAGGACAGCTCAGGGTAAACACAACAGTCTTCTCCAGCCCTTTCTCAGAGTAATGTTATCCCTGAATGCCCCTGGTTCAGCAGCAGGCAATTACTGGAGCAAGATACTATGTAAAGACGTCTGACACAATGGCCACTCCAAAGAATCCCATTTGTGGTTAATGTGATTAGGAATATTAAGTCATGCATCTTTCACATTCAGTGTGACAGAGGTTCACATACTGAAGCTTAACATCTTGAGTTTTCAATTATTTGTATAGTCTTGAAAAGTCTAAAATGGGCCTCCATGGACCAACCCTTCCAGAAACCAGAAAATGTCTTTACAGTTGAAGCCTGTGCCTTATTCTTCCTTTGGCATTCTCTCTGCCTCCTGCTGAAGAAAGTAATCAAATAAGGACTGCATCAAATGCCTCTGTCCTTTTGGTACTGCTATAATCCCTTGGAGCCTTGGCCTAGACAGGAAATGCATTCCATACTTTTGCAAGATCACCTTGTACAGCTTATTTGTCTAGCAATTTCTTTACACTGTTCTACAAATAAGGTCAGCTGGTCTCTACTTTCCTGTTGTTGTCAGGGAGAAGGGAGGAATGGCAGTGTCAGGGGAATTCTGAAAGCTGGTCTGAGGTTTTGAATTTAGGGAGGGGACGCAAGAGAAGTATGAGACAGTCACGGCTGCTTCCTTTCCAAGACTTAACCCTCCTGGCATCCTGGATTCTATGCTTGCCTTTACCCTGCTGATGGCAGAGGGGCTAGCTCTTTGAAGAGTAATTTTTATCATGTCCAAGTACTGGGGGATGTAGTGGTTTGAAGTTTTTTTTTCTCCTTTTCCTTCGCCACTCTGAATACTTCATGAGCAGGAGGCCAAAACGCAAACCCTTATCGAAGGGAATATCATGGAACTGCATTTTGACATCTTGGTATCGCCAATCCAGATACAACTCCTAATGACGGACTCTGTGGCAACAGTTAGAGATGCTGCATCAACAGCAGTATGCCTACACTTAATGGCATGTTTAGTCAGTCAGGTGGGTAATTGGTTTAATTTAAGAATCCTCATCTCGTGACTATTGTCAAAGATTCCACCTATTTTCTCTTTCAGCTGACTAAGGAGTTTAGCCTGACATTGTATCATATGTATCCTCCAATTAAGAGCCAGAGTTGTTACTGTATAAACAGTCTTCTAAATCCAGTCCAAGTTTTCATTCTTCTGGTCGCTGAGAAGTACATTAAGAGCTGGAACCAAGTTAGACCCTTTCTCAGCATCCAAGGACACCACTGTGAGATCTCCAATGGGATTTGTAATGGATATATTACTTTAATAACTTATTCTAATATACTGCAGTTTCATATTTTCCTTTCCATTCTAAAGCATGGCTTGACTATTGTTAAGAGTTCATTAAAGCTTAGCAAACGGGTGGTAAAGGTTTCTTCTAATCATGCAACCTTGAAATAAATTTATGTACCCTGTACTTTACAGAACATGTACTTGTATGGAACATAGCCGGAAATAACCTTGTTGAAAGTGAGCACAAATCGCAGCAAGATAATAGCATGAAAAATATTTTAAGCTATCCTCCCATCTGCACCCATTTAGTCCTTTTACCTTGAAAATTTGTGTATGGCTTTTATCACAGTTATGTAAGCTTTGAACCTTGCATGTTTTTTCTATTTTAGAATACAAAAGGGCTTGTATCCGTGCAGAAAGTTAAATCTCTCAATTTTGAGATATTTCGTATCATACTATTCTAACAAATAATGCATTTCCATTCAGAATCTTTTAGAGTCTGTGTACAGAACTGAATAGCTGCATGACATATGTGTAAACAAGAAGTTATGTACTCACCATAACGTTCGATGTATGTAGTCCATCCCGCCTTACATTCTTACCCGTGGGTTCGGAGCTGAATCTCGGCTCCAACTCAGCCATACTCTAGCTCGAAGTCTTCAATTGGCTCGTGGCCAAGAGGTTACCCAATCATGCAACAGGTCTATTCCCCAGATCTTTTTTGCTGCAAGCGCGTGCGTACTCACACACTCACACACTCACACACACACACACACACACACACACACACACACACACACTCTCTCTCTCTCTCTCTCTCTCTCTCTGAGAAGAACAACCCCAACAGAAAGGACTACTGACACCTAGAGACTATACCTCCAGGTCCTCCAGGAGAGGGTAGGAGGGAGGTTTAGTAACAATGTAAGGCGAGATGGACTACATACATCGAACGTTATGGTGAGTACATAACTTCTTGATGTTATGTAGTCCAAGCTCGCCTTCATTCGTACCCATGGGACAGCGTCCCTAGCACCTTGATCTTGGGTGGCTCAGTGAAAAATACTCTTGAGCACTGTGGAACCAAAGGAAGATCTGCCTCTAGAGACCAAATCTAATTTGCAGTGACTAATAAAGGTATGAGGCGAAGCCCATGTTGCTGCAGCACAAATCATCCATAGACATCCTAACCTGAAACGCAGTTTAGGTAGCCACAGGTCGTGTAGAATGAGCCTTCACTTTAAAGGGTAATTCTTTGCCACTGGAAGCATAAATAAATGAGATGCAATCGGAGATACAGCGAGACGAGGTTACCTTACAAACAGGAATCCCAAGTCTAGTGTCTGAAAACGAGACAAGCATTTGATCTTATTTCCTGAAATCTTTTGTCCTATGTAAATAGAAATGCAATTGTCTATGAACATCTAGCTGATGAAACTTAAATTCTGCCTTGTTGGAGAATTTAGGAAAAACACAGGCAACTCAATGGATTGGTTGATATTGACAATAGAGGCAACCTTTGGAACAAAGGAAGGATTGGTCCTTAAGGAGACCCTATCTTTGTGAAACGCCAAATAAGGTGGCTTAATCGATAATGCTTGGAGTTCAGAGACCCGCCTAGCTGAAGTTATGGCTACCAAGAATACTGTCTTCCATGACAAGAATTTAATGTTACACGTAGCTGCAGGCTCAAAGGGAGTTGAGATGAGCTACTGCAATACAAAATGGAGGTCTCATGGCATTACTGGATCAAAGACTGGAGGTCGGAATAACAATGTCCCTTTCAGAAAAGCCCTACAAAGCCTATGAGCCATAAGGTTGGGCTCATTAGCAACGTGAAAGGTATCCACTTTAATGGTTGCTGCAGCTGACCCCTGACTGAACAGTTGAGAAAGAAATTCTAATATTGCCGAAATAGGCTCTGGATAAGGATCAATATGTCTTTCACGGGACCAAATAGAAAATCTCTTCCACTTACTGAAATAAATCTTCCTGGTAGAAGGCTTGTAAGATGATGATAGAATATGGACCACTTCCGAGGAAAAATCATGAAACCTGACCAAGGACGGAACTGGAGCAGCTAAGCTGTCAACTTGAGGGTCTGGATGAAGGGATGGAACTGTCCTGACATACAAGTCAGCAGATCTGGAGATGGGTCCAGAATCCAGGGCTTGTCCATTAGATAGATTTGAAGAAAGAGAAACCAAATCTGACGAGGCTAGTGTGGGGCAATGAGGATAATTTTTCTTCCCAAGGACTGTGCTTTCTGAATGACCTTTGATATCAGAGGAAATGGTGGAAAGGCGTAGAGAAGACCGGAGGGTCAATCGTGAACCAGAGCACCCCTGGGTGTCTCCCCCTCCGGGGGGAAAAGGTGAAGTAGCTGCTGCATTTGGCATTGAGGGGGCTGGCAAATAGATTGCAGCAAGGCTGACCCCATCTGTGGAATATCTTCTCTGCAACAAAATTGTTCAGGGACCACTTGTGAGGCATTAGTATAGCTCTGCTCAGCCTGTCGGCAATCAGGTTGGACTTCCCCGGTATATGCGTTGCAACTAGAAAGCGTTGGGAAGACACCGCCCACTGCCAAACTCGAAGTGCCTCTCTGCAAAGGGGGTATGATTTGGTTCCTCCCTGTTTGTTCAGATACCATACCACTGACATTGTCTGAGTGGATTGCAATTGTCCCTACAGGGAGAAAGCTCTGAAGTGCTTGCAACGCTAATAGCACTGCTCTCCTCTCCATCAGATTGATATGCAAATGGGTCTTGTGATCCTGCCACGTGCCTTGGACTGTCCTGCCGAGATAATGCCCCCCACCTGATCTGGGAGGCATCCGTGGTCACCATGGCAACTGGAGAAGATGGAACAAAAGGCTTGCCCACGTCGAGACTGCTGGCCTGAAGCCAACAGCGTAGATCCTGCTTGCACGTGTAGATAACCAGAATAGAATGGGAGAGTAGAAGATGCTGTAGTGACCACTGGGCGAAAAGCAGCCACTGAAGAACCCTCATGTGTAGTCTGGCAAGGGGAACTGGCATGATCATGGCAGCCATGGTCCCTAATAACTTGAGGACCACTTTTGCCTTGACCTTCCTCAATGGTAGTAAGGCGTAGACCTGCTGTAATAGAGCCTGAATTCTCTCTTCTGGTAAGAAGGCCCTCATCAGTTCAGCGCTGATAAAAGTGACATGCTGCGAGGGCAACAAGGCAGATTTTTACAATTTAAAGTAATTCCTAACCTTTGGCACAGTGTAATGGTGGCATCCCAATAGTGGATGTCATCCAGGTACGGAAACACTGGGAATCCCTGACGTCTCAAGTGAGCCCTTACCACTGCCATGCATTTGGTGAACACCCTGGGGGCTGTGGTGAGACCAAAAGGAAGAGCGCGAAACTGAAAATGACTGGCTCCCAGCCGGAAGCGTAGATGACCTCTCTATGCCCTGTCCATCTTGATATGGTAAATAAGAATCTTCGAGGTCGATGGAGCACATCCACACATCTTTCCCTAACAGAGGGAGTATTGACTGTAAGGTGACCATGCAGAACTTGGACTTTTGTACATGAAGGTTCAATTGGCTGAGATCCAAGATGGGTTTCCTGTTCTTTTCGGCACCAAAAAGAATCTGGATTAAATCCCGAATCCTACTTGGTCTGCGGGGACAGGCTGGATGGCTCTCTTTGACAGCAACTTTTTTATTTCTAAAGTTGCAGAATCCCTGTAACTGGGTGAAACGTCTGGGATTCTCTTGGTTTGCGGGTGAGAAGAGAAGGGAATATGATAACCTCTAGAAATTATCTTTAATAGCCACTCGTCTTGGGTGACATCTTGCTAGGCTTCTGGGAATAAAGAAATGCAACCCCCGACCGGCTCCAGAGACGCACAGTCGGCCCTCCCTTCAGGAGCGCTGGTAGGGAGAACCACAAAAGGAATCACGGTCCCCCTGGTTACGTGGGCCTCCTCTGCCTCTAGGGCAGCATCTACATGAATTTCCATCCCCTCCCCTGCTTCTGGAGGGGGAATCACTTTGTGCGTCCTGAAAAAACCTCTGCGACTTCCTGAACCACATTTTTCCACCCTTCTGGCCCTTGGGGTAAGGTCTAGAAGGCATAGAAAAATGGACTCCCATGGCAGATGGGGTTTTTTCTTCCTGCTCGCACCTAGTGAGAGTGTCCTTCACCTTGGTTCCAAACAACGATGAACCATCAAAGAGAGCGTTGGTGAACGTAGACTTGAAGGCCTCCGTGAAACTGCACAGGTGCATCCAGGAGTGCCTCCTAAGAGACACTCTGGAACCCGCTGCCCTACTCGCTCCATCGGCTGCATATGAGATCAGCCTCATGGAGGACTTGGTAAAGGAATTTAGGGTAGACCTCTGTGCATTGATCTTCTGTGCCACGGCATCAGAAATGTTACCCTGTAGAGAATCTCCTATCTCTTTTAGGAGATCTCTCTTGAGCCTTGTAAAATGCATCAAGTAGTTCAGCGACCGCAGTGTAAAGGCCGCTGAGGTAAACACACGCTTCCCATACCTGTCCATAGCCCGGGACTCCTTGCTAGGCGGATGGATGGTAGAGGACGTTTCAGCAAGTTACTTCTTGGTGGCTGCTGCCACCACCATAGCATCTACTGGAACGCCTTTTGTTAGATATTCCTTGTCAGTGGGGGTGGACAAAAACTCAATGGGTCTCCTAGGGACCGGTTCCACAGTGTCAGGAGTTTCCCACACCTTTTGACAGACTAGCTCTAGTAGGCTCATTGAAAGGGGGAGAAACCCAAGAGGTGGAGGGTTGAGACCCGAAAGCCTTCAAGAACACAGACTCCTCATCAGAAGGGGATTTGGAGAGCCAGCCACCTCTCTGCTTCAAGATCTCAAGGATATCTGAAAAAGAGACATCTTCAGAAGATGACTTGGGGGACCCCTCTGACTGCTCAAGGTCGGTGTCCGACATGAGACTCATCTGGGGAGTACAGGCGTTTCTTCTTACACAATTCTCTTTCTGGCAGGCTCCTCAGGCAAAAACTCTGGGAAGACATCAGAAAGTTGGGGACCACTCATGGAGGTATCCTGAGGCTTTGGGTCTCCGCTGTCCAGGGATAGAGGGTGATCCGAAACAGACATCGGTGCCAGACAGGGAAGAGTACTGGTGCTGTAGGATGCAGCTGACGACCTGGCCAGCACGTTCCTCAACCTCGAAGGCTGATTCCCCCCCGGCTCCAAAGTCTAACTAACTGTAGAGGATGCAGTAGTAGCCCTCAGCACCGAGGAAATGAGATCCGAAGCAGAAGTTGGGTCTAAGCTCACTCGAGCCAAAGCACTGAGAGGAAGGCTCGGAACCAATGAAGATCAATCCGAGCCCTCCCCCTCGAGTCTGACCAGAGAACTGTGGATGGAGCCGACGGGGTTGGAGCAGAAATCAGAACAAAGAGGCCAGGTGAGGCTACTGGAACTGACCTAACGGCACCAGATGGAACTGACAACTCTGGCTCCGAAGGCCGAGAAAGGCTCAGAGGAGAAACAACAAAGGATGAAGAGGCCATAGGCTCAGGAGCTGACTGGGTCGGAGCCGAAATCAATTTGGCCAACACAGAGTTCCTTCACCACCTCTGTCAATGTCCTCATCAGAAAGGGTCCTCGAGGACCTGGAGGATATAGTTGGAGATCTGGATCTCCCTACAGAAGGGGACCTGCATGAAGGAGAAACCGGTCGAATAACTGGAGACTGGCTCCAAACCAAAATATCCGTGACCGGCTCCGAAAGGCTGGGAGCCGATACGGACTTAGTCAACACACTACCTTCTGTCGGCACCGAAGGCAATGGAACCAAAGGAGAAGCTGTTCTAGCAAATTTCTCTGGCAGCTCTGAAGAAACAGACGTAGCCAGAGAGCGCTTCTTAGAAGTCTTTGTCCTTTGTAGCTGGAGAGGATAAGGCACTGGAAGGCTTAGCCAAGTCTTCCTCGAAGGAGGGTTTAAGCAGTCCTTTCAAAATGAGCTTGTTCTTCCTCTCCTGTAGTACATGGGGACTGAAGGAATGACAAAACAAGCCGGACTCTTGGAGGGGAGTAGTCCCCAAGCAGTACACGCACACAAAGTGCCCATCAGTCAAAGACATTTTATTGTTGCATTCAACACACTTAAAAGCCCGAAGGCCTGTGTTCCTTAGAATCCTTGGACATGCAGAATAAAGGAGAACACACACAGGTACAAAGCAATACGTACACACACTGGACCCAACTAAACCCCACACGGGAAACTAGAGCCTCTAATAACAGCCTAGTAACCGGCAGGAAAAAGACTACAGGGAGGACTAGGTCCTCTAACTTAAACAGGCCTAGCCCGGGGAAACAAAGGCAGGATGGCACCACTAGCCAGACACGAAAACACTAATAAGCTAACAGAATAGAGCACCAAACCAAAGACCACACGGAAACAATGGGGAGGACTAGGTCCTCTAACTGAAACGGGCCTAGCCCGTGGGAAGAAAGGAAATGAACGGGATACCAAAACTGCCAATGAAAGGCCACAAAAACAGCAACAGAAGGAAAACAAAGGCAGTAGAACACCACTACCACACACATAGAGAGCTATGAAAATAGCTTTTTTAAGCAACAAGTAAAAAGTTTATAAACAGTATACTTAGCCATGGCCAAAAGCGAGACCACGTCTGAGCGTAACGAGCGGCAAACGAGATCTGGGGAAATAGACCTGTTGCATGATGGGATACTTCTTAACCATGAGCCAATTGAAGACTTTTAGCTAGAGTATGGCCGAGTTGGAGCTGAGGTTCGGCTCCAAACCCACGGGTAAGAATGAAGGAGAGATTGGACTACATAACATCAAATATTCCTTTTCAGATTCTTATCCAGAAACTTGAAGGAGTCATGGACCATATAAAATCAACCTTGCTTCCTGGGAGTGGGTGACTTAAGTTCTGCTGATGCAACAAAGACATCCTGCAAAGCCTCAAATACTGGAGAAATGGCTAAAAGTTTCACACTATACAAACTGAAAAGGCCAATATATCGGAGTATTTGAAATCTCCTTAGCTTCCCATGATGAAAATGATCCTTCATCCAAGATGAGCTGTCACCAAATCAGATGCCCTGGGAAAAACTTCTGGAAAATCCATGCAAGAGCTTCCTCCTCTGAATATGAGGTCCGTGATTTTTCCTGTTCCGAGGTAGAGCTCTCCAGAAAGGCTGCTTTTAGACTTTAGAAGATAAGCTAGAGCAATTTCACTCACTTAGCCAGCCATACACCTAATATTGTGGGTACAACTATCACGGATTAAATGGCTACCACTTTCCCGGTTATACACACATCTTTCAATGCCAGATTATGAGAGCATACATGAGGCAGCACCTATCCTCTTAAGAACCTTTTAGCAAATCTGACTGCCCAAAACACTTCCTCCAATGACAAAGAGCTTAACTGTATTTATCATATTCTGGATCAACAAATCTACCCCATGTCAGTATCCATGGCATATATTCCACTAGAAGAAACTACAACAAATGTACACTCCTATAGAAGTTAATTCAGCATACTAAACCAAATGAACCCACTATTCTTCTTACAAACTTCAGTATTAAACTCCCTAGACCAATAAAAACAAATATTCAAGACTACTTTTCCAATGTAGGTGTTACACCTATTACATGAAAAACTAGACAATTTCAAAACTGATAAGCACTCTCTTTTGATCTTAAAATTACAAACTCTGCTATCAGTATTGCCTCAGTTAATGTACTACCACCCTCCCTCAACAACCATTGCATCACCATCTGTAAGCTACCAGTCACCAGTACCTATTAAATTAATTTTTCCACACTAAAACAAAAACTAATCTCATAGCACTAAACAATAACCTAGCCATTAATTTTTCCACACTAAAACAAAAACCAACCCACAGCACTAAACAATAACAGCCAAAATTAATTGGTCTAATTGCTGTACTATCAATGCCCCTTACTCTGAACCCACCCCCACCCCAACTACCTTACTCCCACACCTACAAAATGCTTTCCTAAAAATCACTTCTCAAAGCTAAACAAAAGCAGTGAATAATGGGTGAATTACAAGCTATATAAAAATGTCCCTTGACACCTATCAAAAAAGCAACCATAAGCCACAAAAATATAACCTTCAATAGATCACAGGGCATTCAAAAACAACCGTGCTCTTGCAGTACTGTAACCTGCTCTCAAATAAACTGTCCTCCTTAAACTTTGTCAGTTTTCTTCCAACTTCTCCCTACTCAACAGCCATGAACACTCACTCTACACAAGTCCCACAACCACCTCTATATACACCACTATTTTACTGCAAATACCTATAATAGATAAACACTCTCAAAACTCTCCCAGAAGGCTCTGATAGGTTGCCGAAGCAGGGGTGGACGTTATGTAAACAAATGCTATAACCTTTCCTAAACATATTCAATGCATGCCTCTGCCAAACAAAATGCTCACAATTTGGAAACAAGCAATTGCCAAACCTATTCCAAAAGTCTTACACCATCAGCTTCCAATGATTTTTGACCAATCTCCATCCTACAAACCCTTGGTAAAATATTTGAAAAACTGGCCTACTTCCAGCTCTCAGATTACTTACAAAAGCTTAAGATGTGGTCTCCCTACACGCATGAATTCTGGGCAAGAAGAAACACCATGACATCACTGTATACTCTGACAGAAAAAGTTCTCCATAACATGAACACAAACTTAAATGACTATATTCCTTGACCCTGCCAAAACCTTCGTCTTTGAGGAATCACACTTTACTCCATAAGGTAGTGATACAGGCAGAAATAAAACAAATAAGCCCGGTCAAGGTTTTTCAATTTCCAAATCAGCAGATACTTTAAAAGTCCAAATTGTTATTTCAGACTTGCCCTTAGCAACACTACCTAGTAGAGTTCTTCAGGCATAAGCCCTACATACCATCCTATTATCCCTGTTTGCAAACATACTTCCTGCTGCTGATCTCCCACAAGCATCCATGACACTAGGCAGATTTTATGGTAATATACAAATTACACCCCTCCTGTGAAGGCATTATAAAGCAGCTGGAGGAAGACCTCTGTCTACTGCTGAAGTCCTCAAGATCCAGAAAGCTAATCCAATATCAAAAAGACTGAAACAATGCTATATGGAACATGAGAGTTCTGCATTTTAACAGTTCCAAAAAAACTGAAGCCTTCAGTGCAATAACTAACCACAAATCGAAACAAAGCAATTTGGAGACTTAGGAGTTTATCTCGACTCAAACCTTAACTTCCACCATTATGCCAAGATACATAAACTACTTTTTTTGGGCCAGAAAGATCTCTCTCTTATTATCCACACGCAGCAGAACATAACTTGGAATGAGTTCTACTTGCTCAGCTTGAATATGTGCCTCCCATAACAGCTTCAGCCTCAAGACAGAACTCCAAACCTCTGTAAATAAATAACATATATAGATTCATTACTTTCTCACTAAAACCTGAACACCATTGCCATATCCGAGCAAAAGTTAAATAGCTTCCAATGCACAAAGAATTGAAGTTCTGCTGAGTCCACTCTTCCTAAAAACTCATCACGAGACTTTCGGGTTCTTCACAAGCCACCTTACCATGCATTCTTCAAACTACAACCTTTGCCACTTTCCTGTATTACTCCCTCTCCTACTGCCTAGAACTACCATCCAACAGACTACAGTTGGAGTATCAAGACCTCAAATCCATGAGTCTCCAGGCAAACTTAAAAAAATCTACTTCCTAAACAAAAATAAGCAAATCTTTACAAAAAGATCCTAATCAAAGAAGCTACTTCATAAACTGCAATTCAGCTAATCTTAAAAAAAAACTGCTAATCAAAGAATCAGCTTTTGGTTGCCTGAAAAGCAGTACTATAACCTGAACATTCTCCACTTCCCTTGTTCCTGCACCATCTCCTCTTTTTATTTAAAACCACACTTGTTCTACCTTTTCAGTTCTATAGCAAATTACAGTTCCTCTTCTCCATTTACCTCCCCCTTATCAACTACCACAAATTTTCTCCCTACCTTCACCTCCCCCTCTTTCTTTGCCATCCTTACTTTATTTTTCCATCTTTCTTTCACCTCATCTTTCTATTCCTACCTATTCGTGCAGATTGTAATTTACATTTTCTTACTTGAAATCAGCCAGCATGAGTATGGCACATATTCTACTTGTTGCTGCATTAATCTGTTACTGCTACTAATTACTTACAGTTATCTCATTGTACATTATGCCCTTGTTTTTGATTGTCACATTCTCTATTAGCTATACCATTTATTCTTTTAACAGTCTATTCTGCATTTTCCTTCACCCAGCGTTAAGACTTTAAAAGGTCTTTATACATAAGTGCTCTTCCCTCCACCCCACTTCACTTTAAATAGGAGATGCAAATGAAGCACGGTTAACCCCAGAATGAAGTTTGAAATGGCTGTCAAATCGATCTTAATGCAAGGGCAATACAGTTTACAATCAAAGGCTTCAGACAGGATTAATGCCACAATAGTAAGAGCTGTAAAGGAATCTATGCTTTTAATAGAAGCCCAGGCAGCAAAGAAAGTTATGTGGTTTTAGTAGAAGGCCTTGGAGGAGAAATGATGGAAAATACTCTCAATGGAGCTGGAAAAGCCAGGCGTGATCAGTTTGAGTGACTGAAGGATCTGCTTGAAGGGTGACACAGCAACATCTTGAATGGGTACAAGGAGAGGAACTTCTGAATAAGAAAGGATCTCAGCAGAGGAAAATATGTATGGGCCAGCAAGGAGCTATTAAAAGGGGCATGAATATGTAAACTTGTTTAAAAATATATATATCACCACATTAATGTACATGAACTTGCATTGCAAGTTAATGATAAATATTTTAAGAAAATTTCCCTCTGTCATCTTCAAACAATACACATTTTGTCATAGCTTCAATATTAGACTTAGTATCATGCTTTCACATTTTCATTAATCAGCCCTTCCACATCACACATCCTATTATTTTGCATGTTTGGATACTAATTATGTATATGTACTTTACTTCCTCCCTCCTTTAAACATCCCATCTCCATTTCTTTAATTTCATTTACAATATTTAATACATCTGTTGAAGTTTGTTTACTCCAATTTCCATTTTATTATTATTTTTCTGTCTTCCAACAGCATTAAAAACTTAAGGAGTTACAATGTCTTGGCATTTCTAACCCCAAACACAAACTCAAAATCATCATTTCCTTAGTTACTACAAACTGATCCCCCAGCATCTGTATCAAATCATTCTGTAAGGAGTCATTAAAATCAGCTCTGTACATTCCCAGAATACATGTTCCCAGTTCTCTCACTTCTTCACATTCCCAACACATAATCCCTTTTTTGGGGAAAGACCCTTTGAAGTCTACTCTCCATTAAAAAAAAATGCATAAACATTTCCATGTAAATATCCTGAAAACTCTGGACTTTTTCACATACATAGGTAACCTACAAATCTCTTATTGTTCATTTGTAATTTTTGTCTATCCTCTTTTCCCAATTCTTTCTCAATTCCTCTGCTTGACTTTTATACTTACCAAGCAAAATCTTATATGCCCAGAGTATAACCCATGATCTGAAGTAGGATATTCATTTGTCTGCAACCTGTGGGTTATGGATCCGATATCGGATCCGAACTGGCATGGTTTTCCAGCTATGGATCCAAGCTCTCAGCTCCTCCCCTCACCCATAATGCCCTGCTCTACCCTCATGACCCCAGATCTCGTTTGCCGCGCTGGTGACTGGATTTGGGTTCTTTGCTCTCAGCTAAGTGCTTGTATTTTTACCTGTTAAGACAGAAAGTTTTGAATTTTTTGTGTATTTTTGTGTGAAAGATTAGGTTTCCCTCATTAATAATTGTACTTTGAGTTAAATTAAGTAATTTTTTCCCTCCTCGCTGTTCCGTAGAGTGTGTGTGTAGGCCTGTGTGTCTTTTAAGTTACTTTTAAGTTACTCTTAAGTTACTTTAGTAGCTTGTAGATTATGGCTGATCAGCCAAAATCTATCTTTCTAAATGCTCGAGTGTGGCCATAAGCTCTCACCGGCTGATGGCCTCACTCGGTGTGTTAAGTGTCTCAGGCTAGAACACCTGACATCTGGTTGTTCCATAGGTGGAGGGTTCACCCCCAGGGCACTGAGGAGCGGAGGTCCAAGCTTGTCTTGGCGGGTCTTTTACCGCCAGACTCGGCTCGGCCTCCGCTCCTCGGGGTCTACTGAGGCTACAGTTGTTCCCGCTGTGGCACCCCCTCCTGCTCCTGGGACTCAACCTCCGCTTCTGGAGAGGAGAGGGATGCTGCTAAAAGGACCGGAGGGAGAAGCACCTGGCGGGCGAGACCTCTGTTTCGGCCCGCCAGCCAAGCGGCTTCTCCCGGCTCCGTTGTCGGTTGATCTCCTCCTTCTCGGCTCCGGTCCCTGTCTGTTTTCACGGGTCCTGAGGAGGAGGAGACCCGATCTCCGTCGAGGCTATCGAGGAGGCACTCCAGGCCTACCTCGGTAGCCTCGTCGAGATCTACCCATAGCCTTTCTGATGCTGATCTGGACGGATGATGAGAAGGTTCATCCAGGCCCAGATGCAGATGGGAGTGCTCTTGCCTCCCCTCGGGGAGCTCAACACCCTTTTAAGCCTATTGCTCCTTCTCCGACCCGCTATCCGGGTTGAGCAGCTGGAGCCGAGCAGCCGGGCGGGGTGGGTCGGCGCCGATAGTACTGCCGGATCCAACCCTGCCCTCGAGTGCGTCGGACCCGATCTCGGAGCCTGGATCCGAGCCGGATCCGGGGATCAGTGCTCCTTCGGCCCGTCTGTGTCGGGCGCACTGTCCCTTCGGATCCGAGTGCCGGCGCCGGCTCCGATCCACTCTTCGGATCCGAGGGAGCCGATTGTCGGATCCTTTGGTGGTCGGCTCCCCTTGCTTTTGATGTAGTGGAGAGGGCTCTGTTGAGGTCTCGGACCCCGGCACTTGTTTCGGCTCCGTCCCGCTCCCTCTGCACTGGGCCAGGCTTCCACCATCCGGCCCCTGGGACAGCCCGTTTCTGTGCCCCAAGTTGCTCCTATGGAGCAAATTGCTGCTTGAGGACTCCTCTGACAGCCCCCAGAGGAGGTCCCTCAGCATCTGCAAAGGAGGCACATTGACTCCCCGAGTCTCTCACAGAAGACACGGACTTGGAGGAAGGGAAGGCTCCCCACGGTCACCCCGAGGATGTCTCCTTTGGAGACATCATGGAAATACTCGTATAAGGGGGTGGTCTGCCCCAAGTCTTCCTCGGACGAGTCCGTGTTCTTGGAGGCATTCAAACGGGCCCGTCTACCTCTTGGGTGTCCCCCCCTGCCGACCCCCTGGTGGACCTTATTACCACCAGGGCGTGGAAGGAACCGGACACCGTGGAGCCAATTCCCAAAAGACCGGATAGGATCCTTAGTCCGCCATCCGACCGGACCCATTGGAGTAAGGGGCCTCCGGTAGATGCCATGTTGGGCGGCGGCCACAAAGAAGGAACTGGCTCAGGAGAGTCCCTCAGTCCACCCACCGAGCAAGGAGTCTCGGATGATGGACCGCTTGGGGAAGCGGATGTTCAGTTCAGCGACCTTCTCAGTAAGGGCGCTGAACTATTTGGCACATGTTATTCGGATGCAGCGAGATCTTATTAAGGAATCGCTGCATCCCCCTGAGTCCATTTCGAGGAGGACAGAGTTCTGCACTCCACCCGTATGGCCACTCTTAGGTCAGTTACAAATACTTCTATGCGGCTACTCTCCCATGCAACGGAGGCGCCGCTAGAGCTGCGGGACAGGACTGGTCACTGGGCGTCAGGCCTGGCTCCGTCCTCATTTTTCTGAGCCCTTCAAGGCGCGTTTGCGAACGCCCCTTTGATGGTTCTGCTCTGTTTGGCAAGACCGTTCGCGAGACTGACCCAGAGCGAAGGACGGAAGACGCTGTCTGCCGTCAGAATCGCTTCTCTGCACCCCAGAGGCCCTATTCTAGGAACCAAAGGGTCAGAAGAAGATGTGGTTCGGAAGTCGCAGCAGTCCCAGCCTGCTCCGGACAACCAGTCCTTCCGTGGCAGAGGAGGACAGGGAGGACGCCGCCCTAGAGGCAGAGGGGCTCCCAGAAACTTGGGTCCAGGGAACCTTTCTCTGAACGGCCCGCGCAGCAACCCTGAGGGGTTGCCCGACTGCTCTACTCTGGAGGCAGTCGGGACGTTCCGGGGCACCTAGCGGCATGGGAGTCCATAACATCGGACCGCTGGGTTCTCCAAATCATATCCAGGGGATATCGCATTCCTTTCCTTCACCTTCCAAAGTTGAAGTCCCTCCCAGGCGTCCCACCCGGTCAGCGGGAGGCCGCTTTGGCAGAAATTGGCCATCTGCTAAAGAAAGGAGCCATCCAGCCCGTTCCCCCAGACCAGATCGGATCAGGGTTCTACTCCAGATTCTTTTTAGTGCCAAAAGGCGGGGAACTAAGACCAATCCTAGACCTCTCTCTTTGAATCTGGCAGTCCCCAAAGAAAATTCGAATGGTCACTCTGCAATCTATTCTCCCCTTCTGGGAGAAAATCACTGGATGTGCTCGATAGATCTCAGGAGCGTACTACCACATCCTGATGGACAGGCGCTCCAGGAGGTTTCTCCGCTTCGGCTGGGAGCCAGTCACTACCAGTTCGGGTCCTTCCCTTTGGTCTCACCACAGCCCCCAGGGTGTTCACCAAAGTACTAGCAGTGGTAGCGGCCCACCTGAGGCTTCAGGGGGTGCAGGTCTTTCCCTACCTGGACGACTGGCTTCTTACCGCCCCAACAAGGCATCTACTTCTTTTGGCGCGAGACTCCTTTCTCCATCTTGCTCCCTTTCTGGGCATCACAATAAATACAAAAAAGTCCAACCTGGCGCCCACACAGCTCTTAGATTTTATAGGGGCCAGCCTAGACACAAGGAGTTCTGAGCCTTCCTCACTGCGGACAGAGTTCTAAATTTGCAGCTCCAGGTGCGGGCCATTCTCCAGTCAAGTTCAGTTCCAGCGGAGTTGGTCCTGAGGGCCCTAGGGTCCATGGCACCGGCTATAGCACTTCTTCCTCTTGCCAGGCTCAATATGCGCATTCTACAGTGGACGCTCTTAGTTCAGTGGTCATACCTTGCTCTCCCCATGCATCATCCCATAGCGATCAGCAAGGCTTGCAAGCGGTCCCTCTTGTGGTGGCTCCACTCTCCGGATCTCCACAAAGGCCGCCCATTTTGTGGTTCTGCCCCCCTCGCGACGGTGACCACGGACGCCTCCCGCCTCGGGTGGGGGCACTTCTTGGCCGGACAGTCCAAGGCACGTGGAGCGATTCAGAGACCTTACTGCATATCAATGTTCTAGAGATGAGAGCAGTGCTCTTAGCGTTGCTAGCACTTCAGGACTTTCTTCCCTTGGGAACAATTGCGATTCAATCGGACAACATGTCTGTTGTCTGGTACATCAACAAGCAAGGGGAACAAGGTCTTACCCTCTTTGTCGAGAGGCCATGAGAGTTTGGGAATGGGCAATCTCCACCAATCGCTTTCTAATAGCAACGCACATTCGGTCGGTCCAACATCCTAGCGGACAAGCTCAGTCGCACCATTCTGACCCCTTACGGTGGTCTCTCAATTGTCAAGTAGCGAACGCATATTCGCACGGTGGGGAACCCCTTCATGCGATCTTTTGCTTCTCCCTCAAACACCAAGTGCGACAGTTTTTTCGCTCTAATACCTCCTCCGGAGGTACCCCAAGAGGCAGCTCTGGTGCATGCTTGGCCACCCGGTCTTCTGTATGCCTATCCACCCTTGCCTCTGATGCTGCAAGTTCTTCAGAAAGCCTCTCGGGTGGATTGCAGAATGATTCTCATTGCTCCATTCTGGCCTCAACAGATCTGGTTCCCCTTCCTAAGGTCTCACTCGGTGAATCCTCCTTGGATTCTAGATCCCATCCGGATCTGATATCCCATCCATCCTGCATTCCTCCTCGAACCTGGACAACCTGAAGCTGACGGCTTGGCTGCTCCAGTTCCACTCTTGATAAGGACTCCGGTATTTCTTAGCCTGTAAAGGCTATTTTGGTGGCGGCTCATAAACCATCCACTAGAAAGGTTTACGAAGCAAATGGAACGCTTTCTCTGTGTGGGCGGAGCGGCAAGGCCTGAATCCCTTCACGGTTCCTCTCCCTTTAGTGCTTGACTTTCTAACCACTCTCTTTATGATGGTGCCAGCAGTTCCACAGTCAAAGTTCAACTGGCGGCAATTTCTCACTATCACATTGGCCATGACTCCAAGCCTCTTATGTCAGCCAAATTGTGTAAAATATTTCTTAAAGGTACTTTTCTTCTCAGGCCCCCTATAAAACAAGCAGTTCCTCCTTGGGACCTTTCTTTGGTCCTACAGGCCTTGACCGCTCCTCCTTTCGAGCCAGCGGCTACGGTGGATCTCAAATTCTTGTCCTACAAGACAGCCTTTTTGGTAGCCATTACATCAGCCAAGAGAGTTTCTGAACTTCAAGCTTTATCAGCTAAACCTCCTTACTTGGTATTTCATCCGGACCGTGTCTCCCTCAGGACCAACCGTTTCTTTCTTCCTAAAATTGCTTCTGAAGCAAACATCAATCAATCTATTAACCTCCCTGTTTTCTTCCCTAGATATGAAAACAAAGGTGAATATAAGTTACATTCATTAGATGTTCACAGGCAACTTAGATTTTATCTGAACAGGACAGCTGGTCATAGGCAATCCGACCAGCTGTTTATTTCCTTTGCAAATTTCAATTTGGGCAAGCCAATCTCTAAAGTTTCTCTGTCCGCTGGATTTCATAGTGCATTTTATTGGCTTATCAAGCTTCAGGAAGGCCCGCACGGAGGTGTTCATGCCCATTCAACCCGGTCAGTATCTACCTCGGCAGCCTTCAAGGCTAGGATTCCTCTAGATGATATTTGTGCAGCAGCCACGTGGGCTTCATCTCATACGTTTATTTCCCACTATAAGTTGGATCTTGCATCTAGGGGTAGAGCATCCTTTGGCTCCGCGGTGCTCCGGAATATCCTTCCATGATGGCCGCCCAAGATTCAGGTAGCTGGGGACTCTGTCCCACAGGTTGCAGACAAATGAATATCCTACTTCAGATTTAGAAGTTATGTACTCACCATAACGTTCCATCTGAGTAGGTGTATTCATTTGTCTGCAACCATCCCGCCCTCCTTTCCCCCTGGCCTTTCAGTTTCCTGCATATTCTGTGTTACCCTTTTTAGGGTATTGTTGCTTTAGCAAACTCGATCTGAGGTCATGAGGGTAGAGCAGGGCATTATGGGTGAGGGGAGGAGCTGAGAGCTTGGATCCATAGCTGGAAAACCATGCCGGTTCGGATCCGATATCGGATCCATAACCCACAGGTTGCAGACAAATGAATACACCTACTCAGATGGAACGTTATGGTGAGTACATAACTTCTAATTTTAAATCACAGCATTACTCGTGGGTCCACTAGAAATTCCACCAGGCTGGTGTTTCACATATTATTCCTCTTTACCTCTCACTTTGTCTATATCCTATCAGTCGATTTAACCATTCATTCATAAACCCTTTTCCACCACTTCTGTACATGGGGTAGGGGTGTCATTTAGCACTGGCACTCACTTAGAGCCAATGTTCACACCATTGTGTGGCTGGCTAGCCCTGCTGCAGTTTTATTCTATAGCGCCCCCACACACACATACACCCTACCACCCATCCACCTTAAAGCCAATTTAGTGTCTGAAATATTGGAGGAAACCTGAAAACCCTTGCCAACACAGGCAAGACATGCAGACTCTGCACAGGGGGTACCGGAGACAAGAAATAAACTGGAAAGCCTCTTGCTGTGAAGCAACAACGTCATCAGCTGCGCTACTGTTATCAGTCACCAACATGCAAGTCAAATGCTTGCTTAGCCTCCTCCCATTCTATTACTTTCCCCACCCAATGCACTGTTCCCAGTACCAATATTCCTTTGCTCACTTCCTCCAGCAACTTCAAGCCACCTGCTGCTCAATCTGTGCCTTTACTATTGTGATATCCATATAGGAAGACTCTTCCTGTTACAGTCCAGCACTGCTTTAGTCTTTATAAAATCTGCTGCCACTTTACAGATTTACTATTTTCTTTAAAGGCTTGCATTCAAAATGCCGATCCCTCCCCCACAATACACTTCCCCCTCATCTTTTTCCACTTCAGTCTGTATTTATAATCTTCAGCTGACATAACACTGTCTTTCAATTCACATCCCCAAGTATTTCATTTGGTCATGTCCTTATAAATATGGATACTGCTACAGTAACATGCCCAGGGCACAACATTTACTGCTATTGTATTTGTTTTATCCAGATATATTCTGTATCCAGAAAATGCCTAAAATGGTTTCAAAATATTTCACTACTCTTGGATATTCTGTTCACAGTACATAAAAACATTATTATACATTTTGCGAGCAAGGCTATTTTCTCTTTAATACCACACCAAGTAAATCCATGAATACTCCAAATGAAAAGCAAATAAGACTGAAGAGTGAAAAGGACATCTCTGCCAGATTTCTGTTAAGATTAACTTTTTCTCTCTCTCTCTCTCCCTCCTAGTGAAACAAGCACATATACCTTCTGCAGCAGCAGTCAGACTTATATCGCATTACCTAAAGAACTTGTACAGCTGAATTTCACCTGCATATGACAAAAGTTCACAAGGAACAAAAAGTTAAATCTATGTAAGGCAATCAGCAAATAACAATTTGTTACATCTAGTGTGCATTGTTTTGTAGTGGTGAATCTGCTGGAAGGATTTCCCCACACCACCCACATTCACAAGCCTTGTACTGCTGAAGGTGAATCTACATTAACACTTCAGCATACTTCACTCTTATCAGTGTAATATACCCTTGGAAAGACAATGAAATGCCCATAACTATAAAATTAAATGCGGTGACTAAAGACAAGTATTTAGAGTTCAGACACCTTGTCGTTTGTATCCATGAACATCCTACCTCACTGATTGTTTATGGTGGTAAACCATCTTGGGGGGAGTTCTTCCCGCTCCATTCGCTTTCCTCCCCTGCATGTCCCTCATATCCCACCCTCCCCCAGCACCTCTACTCTTCTCCTAAGCAAACCACTCCCCCCCCCCATTCCTATGATCAAATTATATACAACTCTACCTTGTCCACATCCACAATTCATGCACATCTTACTTTTTTATTTAGCCAAACTTATCCGCTCTTCCTTACATCCATCACCTTGAATTCACATGCCCTCTACTATCCTTTTTTGCATCTTACTGTACTTTACCATCACAATACAATCACTACCTCAAAACTATTTTAAATTAACTCCAGGCTTGCTACCTTCTCTTCTACTATACACATAAACTAGCATTGCAAAATAATTTTACTACTGACCAGTCACATCTCTCCCACCCATCCTTATCACAAACTGCAAGGTAAAACACCTAACCACATTATCAAAGCCCACTCTGAATTCAAAACATGTCCAGCCTTACCTTCAGCTGCACACATCACATAATCTTTATTTACACCTGATACTGCATTCAAACACACAAATTTCACTTTTACTATTTTAAGCTCACTATCACAGTTGATCTGCTCCTCCTAACTTGCCCAGCCTCTTTACTCTTAATTCTCAACCTCACTACAGCTATATCTTCACATACTCCTACACACCAATACACACCAACAACCTCCTCTAACCCTCTCCCCAATAAACAACACAGCTTCTCACGTATCTTCTCCCAGCTTTTCCCCTATAACCTCCCATTTCAGTCAAACCACAGACTCACCTCCTATGAAACCATACTTGACACCAGTACCCTCACCTAGGAATAAAAAACACTTCCCATGGTACGCATTTCTCATTACCTATCTACTCAAATGTGGAGACGTGCATCCTAACCCTGGCCCACCCTAAATCCTAACCACAACAGTAACCCCAATGATTTAAACATACTTACTCTGAACCTTAGAAGTATATGTAATACAATAGCCCCACTGCATGCCTGGATTGATCAAAATAACCCTGACATACTAGACCTTACTGAAACATGGCTACATCCCAATGTAAAAGACTCAGAAATAATGCCGCCAAACTTCGCAATAACCAGAAGAGATGGAGCTTAAAAAAGGGGGGGGGTACCCTCTACACTCGGCATTACACCCTGCACCAGTAATATACCCATCTTTTCCAATGCTGAAGTAGTAATCTCCTTTTGGAACCTCAATATATAAAAAAGAATTTGCATAATAGTAATATATATCCCATCAGGTAACAATATACCAGTGCTGGAAAACATTTTATCCTGGACATGCCAAACAATAAACCTTGAAACAATAATCTTAGGAGACTTAAATGTAGATTGGCAAACCATTGCTTCCAACTCCCCCACAGATCGTATAAAGCTCTATGTTTTTTCTCAGCTTATCAATGCTCCAACAAGATACAGCAAAGAACTTGCCTGCCAATCCACCTTAGACTGGATTCTAGTATCCCGCCCTGCCAAATACCCCTCTTTTGGTACATGTCTAGCTCCCTGAGCAATCATCTGCCAGCTTACTCCCTTAGAACAAACTCCCAACAATTAAGAGTACACACTATAAAATCAGTTAGGAACTCGGTTTCTGTCAGCATAAATTCAACAATATCCTATAGGAAATAGACTGGACACCCCTTAAACAACTACCCCTTAATGATGTTGTACTATACTTCAATAACACCTTCTTTCATATACTTAATACACTAGCGCACATTAAGAACTCCGTACCATGGCTCTCTAAGGAATGTAAACACCTGATGAAGCAAAGGGACCTAGCCTGGTCAACCTGGAAACCAAACAAAAATGAACAAAATCATGTTGATTTCAAAACACTATGTAGTGACAACACTAATCAACTGCGATAAGAAGTCATATTATTCCCACCTTCAACTCCAGCATAAAATCAACCCCAGTAAATTTTGACACTCCATATCTTCTCTACATAACCCTGGAAGAAATGTAGAGCGCACCTCATCACCTAACACTCCTCCATCACAAATAGCCGAAAACTTTAACAAGCACTTCATAAAATCAATTTCAGACCTACTAACACCTCTAATGCTGGACTCCACACCCTACAACCTATTCAAACACTGACCCCAGGCCATCAACTACTTCTAACCCTGTCATTACTAACCCCCCTACTCAACAAAATGTCATACAAACCACATTCTCATTTCAGCCCATACCCACTGACACCATTAAGAAACCGCTACAAAAAATAAAACCCTGCTCTACTTTGGGTCTATATTATGTGATCAAATGTTTAGGTGATCAAACACCTAAACATCGACCCGTAAATGTTAAACTCTGACATTTGCGAACAGCCATTTATGAGAATATTTTTCCCCTGGGAAAAACTTTGCTTGGCCGTCATTGGTGATTTGCCCTTTTCCCCAATGTAGAGTGATCTCGGAGTTGGTATATTTAATTGGGGGGTATGGGGGGTGTGGAGGATGAACCCCCCCACTTAATGTTTAAAGGTTTGTTTCGTTTCCTATGGCCAAGCAAATTTTTTCCCAGGGAAAAAAATTTGCGTAAATGGCTGTTTGCAGTTTTAAGGGCTCAACATTTACGGGTTGGTGTTCGATCACCTTAACGTTGGATCAGGTAATATAGACCCCCTACTTCAGCTGACAATCTCCCCCCATACTACCTCAAACTGGCTGCTAACTCGGTCATCTACATAATCAGTATCGCTATAAATAGGTCTTTATCTGAATCAGAAGTACCTACCATGCGGAAGCAATCTCACATCACCCCCATCCACAAAGGAGGCAACTCTTTTGATCCATCCAATTTCCGTCCTATATCCATCTTGTCACCCATATCCAAAATTCTTGAGAGAGGTATCCATCAGCAGGTAATGCAATATCTATTGCAAAACCATCTTTTAACCAAAGCCCAACGAGGCTTCCAAACTAGCCACAACACAGTTACATCCCTATTACCTTTTGCAGACACTGTGAACAAGGCCAGAGATTCAGGATGCTATACAGCCTCAGTATTCCTTGATCTTTCCAAGGCCTTTGACACAGCGTCTCACCCCTTACTTTTGAACACATTAACTTAGGCTTCTCGTATAACACAGTAAAACGGTTTCAGAGCTACCTCAAGGATCATAAACAAGCAGTGAAATGGTCCAACAAACTCTCACCCTTTCTCCACAACCCTACTGGAGTCCCCCAAGGCTTCATCCTAGGACCCTTACTCCAACATTTTCACAAACAACCTTCACACTCCCTCTCACCCTGCAACCCTCATTCAATATGCTGATTCCACCATAATCTGCACTGCTCAATCACTACCACAACTACTCTCAAAACCTCAACAATCCCTCACAGCAGTCGAATCCTGGCTAAGAAATGCCCAACTCTTTCTTAATCCAAAGACAAAACTAGTACTCTTTCATCCCAAAAACACCTTCCCGTCACTGATCATTTCAACATCCTTGCATCTGAAAACACTGCCATAGAAATAGTGCAGAAAACCAAACTTCTAGGCGTTATCATTGACAAACCTACATTTGACCCCCATATACTGCAAAATATAAAGAAAACTCATCAAAAACTGTGATTTATATAGAAACAAACATTTCTTTACTGCAGCAACAAAAACTACCCTTGCAAAAAAACATTTTTACTTCCCTCCCTTCTATATGGTGCCCCTATGTTAACTAATTTATGAAATTCTACCCTAAGCAAGTTGGAACAGTGCTACAACAAAGTTTGCCACAAACTCTAAATATCACACACACCACTGTAAACCACTCCTAGAATTAAACTGTCTTGACCTACCCAACCAAATTCCCTTTATTCAGCTATCCACCTTGCACAATCTTATTTTCATGCCTACTACCTGCCCTGCACTAGCCAATCTAGTCGCATCTTACACACTAAATCAATCCCTACGATTAGAAGACAAAAATCTCTTGGCCATCTCAAAACCCACAAGAAAATCTGGTCACTCTCTGTATTCATACTCTATCTCTATACATTGGAATTCACTACCTCTAGCTACCAGGTCTATGCCTGGCCTAACCCATTTCAAAGCCTCTTTAAAAAATCATCTCAAAAATACATTGTTCTGCTCCTGCATAAACCCTGCCTAATGCTCAGGTCTTCCTCTTCGGTCACTTTTCAATCTCTCACAGACTGCAAGATCCTAAAGCACTAACTCCTTCTCTCCTTCTATACCACATCCTTTAGGTACTGCTCAGGCTTTATTGCTTCTATCCTTAACTCTCTCTCACTATATATCTGCACTGCTAACTTTCTGGCTGCTATTTTCCTAACTGAAATTAACATTCTGTTTTGCATGTACTATGACAGTCAATGTCACACATTGCACTACCTATGTGCTTTTTTTTTTTGGACACTATCTACATCATGTATGATGAGTGACTATCATCGTCTGTAGTGTTTTAACTGTATACAATTGTCTAGATGTGTAGTAATATATTACAACATCTTGTAGCAGTTTGTTCTTTCAACTTAATTTTTTGTACAGTATTTCTAATGTAATCTTTATTGTATTGGATTATACTGTATTTACTGTATTTGTATTGTACTTATGTGGAGCTTTTCTCCTGGGCCTCTGCTGAAAACGGGTTCTGTAGACCCAGTCAGACCACCCCGGTAAACAAATGCCAAATAAATAAAATAAATAAATTCCCCTCCTCAAATTCAGTTTGAGTGATAATATCCCTCCCACCTTTATTCTTGCCTCTGATCCTTAATGTAGTCTCCTTAACTGTTATTTTAGTGGGAAATGCAAATGTTGCCATTGTACTACATAAAATCCTAACAAACTGGGCCAAATACTTTCTATCCATCTGAACACACAAACAATAATGGCACTTTTTATATTCCAATTCCTTCCAGATCTTAACTTTTCTAGTAATACCGTCAAATGTCTCTTCCACAAAACCACACTGATCCAAGTCCATCAAATTTCACAGCATATTTTCTATTGCTTAACTAACGCAGACAAATTATAATCATGACTTGAAAAAGAAACTGGTTTATAAAATGCCAGGTTTCTGTGGCGTTTTCCTCTCTTTTGACAATACCATTAGCAATGCTTTGCTCCAGAATGCTAACATTTCTCTCCCTTTCAAAACATTACTAACAAGTGCCTTCCAAAGTCTTCATCAATTTCTTTGGTCCAAACTTAGAAACTTCTATAGGAATGTCACCTGTTCCTATAGAGTTCCTTATGGATTTACTATAAATCAGTTTATATTTCTTCTTCTGTTCTGGCTTTCAGCAAATGAGACTCTTGTTACACCCAGTTCTGACAAATCTAAATGTTCCATTAATATTACTCGAAAATGGGGTTGATGCTGATGCAGATTTCAAAGTGTACCTTATCCCGATTTCACCATTGCTTAGCCTTGTATGTGTTAAATAAAAATGTCTGAAATTTCCATCAAGTTATTTTTCTTGTCATAGGGACCCCAGAGTTCACTACTGCTATTTCTATTGTCTTAGCCATTGTTTTAACAATTTCTGCATTCTGGATTACCGTCAAAAAGCTGTTAAATAGCATTTTTCTACTTTTATACATTATGTAAAGGTTCACTCATTTTCCCTACCACTCTGCAGCTGTCCCTCTTCCTGTTCTGAAAGATTTCTTTATTCTGTAGAGATTTAGTTTTTGCCAACCCTTCTAAATAGTTGCTATTTCTCTTCTATTGCATTTCCTTTTCCCTCATTTCTAATGCATTTTAAAAATTAATTTTCAACCGTCCCAAGTGCTAGCTACCCTTTCAGGGACAGTTTGTCTGCTGCACCATCTACGTTTTGACATATACTCATTCCTTAAACTTCTCTTTTCACTAAGTACATAAAGCTGCAATATGTATCCCTTATCCTAACAGGGACAATGTCAGACACAGTTACTGAGCAAGTCTCAAAGCTTTCAAGCAAATTAACAAGTTCCTGTGATACAAAGATTCTAACGGGCCCATTTACTATAAATTGGAGAAATATTACACAAATGATTTTTGCACTCCTATGACTGAAATATCATCCTCCATACCAAATACTTTTCATACATTCTTTAAGAATCTACCCTCTCTAGATGTAACCAAATTCCAAGTCCCCATATATATCCTCATTGTAAGTCAAATGCCAGTAACCGCCCATAACATAATTTGAACACCCCCCTACCACAATCCTTCTCAACTCAAGCATCTGAGGGGGGATGCAAACACATGTCAAAGTAAAACTACTTGTCAATAATCCCTCATTGCCACAAATCTACCGTTACTATCTTGTTTTCTTTTCTTACTACTGAAATCACTTTCCCTTCCCAATGTAGTTACTCCCCTCATTCTTTCTACCAGATATTATGCTGATTACCCACCCTGAAACCCTTGCCTCACCACTTCACATGCTCATTTTTGTCCAATTACATCTCCTGTAACAATGTCATTTTTTTCACCATCTTTCATCATTTATCTGTCCCAGTAAGGCTATCTACAGTCTATGTAAATACTGCGTTGTAGCTTAACTAGCAAGTAAACATTACTTGTACGAATAAAAGCATTTTCTTTATTTCATACCTCCGGCAGCTTATATAAACACACTTGCAGTTCACAGGTATATATTAATCTCTCCCTTTTAGAATCTGCGTTACCTTTTTTCAAATACTGCACTTAATTTCTCTCTTTATCTATCTTGCAGACAGGAGCTAAAGCTTCAGTTCTAGGACAGCTCACAATGGTGTTACCAACCCCCCCCCCACCCCCAAAAAAGGTCAGCTCATGCTACAGCATATCAATTTTGCATGTGGTTATTCTAAAGCTAATATCTTTCTGTTGCAGTCTAGCTTTATTTCCATCTTCAGCACAGAAAACCATTTGCATACGTTTACTGAAATATTATTTTTTTTTATAAGTTCTAAGAAATATTTCTTTACCAACTTTCAAATAAAAAAGAAGTTATGTCTTACATAACGTTCCATCTGTATTGTTGATCTTCATTCAGTCATTACGCACGGGTATCGGTTCCGACCTCGGAACCGAACTGGCCATTTTCAAGCTCGCGTCAGCTTCAAACTCTCGAGCTAAACTCTTACCCACAATCCCCCTCTGCCTGTTATCTCAGATTGAGTCTGCAAGTCAAAGAAGGTAGAGGCTACCTCTGGTCAAATAACCTAAGAGAACCAGATGGTGAGATCTACTAGAAACCACAGGAGGGGGAAGGAGGGCGGGTCATAATGACTGAACGAGGATCAACAATACAGATGGAACGTTATGGTAAGACATAACTTCTTTATCGGATATTGTTTATCCTTGTTCATTCCTTACGCATGGGACAGAGTCCCCAGCTACCTCTATTCCTGGGAGGCTCTCATGGATGGACATTCCTGAGCACTATAGAACCGAAATATGCTCTTCACCTGGAGGCCAAATCCAATTTGTAATGATTGATGAAGGTATGAGGCGTAGCCCAAGTTGCCGCTGCACAGATGTCATGTAAGGATGTAAGGAAGCTCTAGCATGGAAGGCAGCAGAAGTCGCCACCGACCTTGTTGAATGAGCTTTCATGGTAGTAGGCAACGAGATATTGCGCTGTGTATAAATGAAGGTCACACAGTCCCTTCAACCATCTAGCTAATGTGACCTTAGCAGCAGCAGTTCCTAATCTAGGGTCCAGAAAAAGCCAAATATAACTGGTCAGATTTACGAAAGGGCCTAGCCCCATTTAAGTAAAAATGGATTTGCCTGTGGATATCTAGAGTATGAAGGCAATACTCTCCTCTTTTTGAATGATTGGGATAGAAAACTGGCAATTCAATGGTTTGATTAATGGACATTTCAGAGATCACTTTAGGCAGAAAGGATGGATTAGTTCTCAGAGACATTCTGTCTTTTTGAAAAATAAAGTATGGACTCTTGAAACAAAGCTTGAAGCTCAGAAATATGTCTGGCAGAAGTAATGGCGAACAAAAACAAGGTTTTCCATGACAAATGCTTGAGGTCACAAGAAGAGGCCGGTTCGAAAGGTGGCATTGTCAGAGCTTGTAGAACTAAAGACAAATCCCATGGTTGAATAGGTTCTCTAAAAGGTGGCTTCAGATGATTCACACCTTTTATGAAGGTCTTGCACAATTTGTGAGACATAAGAGGGGAATCTTGGACACCCTCATGAAAATTAGAAATTGCAGCCAAATGAACTCTAATGGTAGAGGCCGATAGACCAGACTGAAAAAGGTCAGCCAAACAGTCTAGTATTATCAACACTGCTGCTGTGAAGGGATCTACTTGTTTATCTTTCAGCCAACAGGTAAATCTTCTCCACTTGCTCAGATAACTAATCCTAGTGGAAGACTTATGAGATGCAATGAGAATATCACGTACTGGCAAAGAAAGATCATTCTGCCTGGCAATCAAGGGAATTGGAGCCAAGCTGTGAGCTTCAGGCTGCTAGTTGGGATGAATCAAGTTCTGTGGATGTGAGATCAACTCTGGGGTTGTATGGAGAATCCATGGTCGATCTAGTAGTTGAGGCCAAAGGAAGGGGAACCAAATCTGTCGAGGCCAATATGGTGCTATGAGGATCACCTTGCTCTTCAACAGACAGGCTTTCTTCAGAAACTGGGGAATGAGGGGAAAGGGTGGGAATGCATAAAGAAGACCCGAGGGCCAATCGTGGACTAAAGCATTCTTGGGTGACAGTCCCGGAGGGGGAATCGGGGCAAAGTTGTTGCTGCATTTGTAGTTGGTCGGGGATGCAGAGGTCGCAGCAAGGATGACCCCAGCGGTGAAAGATCTCCGCTGCTATCAAGGGATTCAGGGACCACTCGTGAGGTTGAAGAATGCACCTGCTGATTCTGTCTGCTATCACATTGGAACTCCCGGGAATGTGTGTTGCTAGAAGAAAACGGTTGGTAGCCATCGTCCATTGCCATATCCTCATGGTCTCTCGACAAAGGGAGTAAGATTTGGTTCCACCTTGCTTGTTGATGTACCAGACCACCGCCATGTCTGATTGAATCGCAATTAGACCAGACGGCAGTAGGGGATGGAATGCTTGCAACGCCAGAAGCACCACCATCAGCTCTAGAACATTTACATGCAGATGGGCCTCCAGTTCAGACCAAGCGCCTTGGACTGTCTTGTCTCTGACATAGCCCCCCCCCCACCCCATCAGGGAGGCGTCCGTGGTAACTGTGGTCTTGGGTTGCTGGGAGGAGAAGGGGCAAGACCACTGGTATAGATTGTGTCTCATCCACCAATTTAAATCCTGCTTGCACCTGTGGGTTACTCGAATCATGGGTGAAAGAGGATGCTGAAAAGGATACCATTGGGTGAGCAGTAGCCATTGTAGAAGCCTCATGTGAAACCTGGCCAGGGGAACAATGTTGAAGGAGGCTGCTATGGAGCCCAACAGCTGTAGAACAGAGTGAGCCGTGGATTTCTCCCTTGAAAGGATTGGAATCAGTTGTTGCTTTATCCTTAAAATTCTGTGCTCTGGAACAGCAGCTCTGCAGTTCTTTGTGTCCAAGATAAGCCCTATGAATTCTGTCGACTGAGATGGGGTGAGATTGGATTTTTGCCAGTTTATGGTTATGCCTAGCCTTTGAGCAGTGAGGAGAGAGTATGCCAGGGCTTCTTCCAGTAGATGTCTGGTGGGGGCGGAAATGAGCCAGTCGTCTAGGTATGGAAAAACCTGGAACCCTTGAAGTCACAAGTGAGCTGTGGCAACTGCCATGCACTTTGTGAACACTCTGGGGGCTGTAGAGAGTCCGAAGGGCAGTACTCCGAATTGGTAGTGACTGGCTCCCGCACGGAAGCGCAGAAATCTTCTTGATGGCCTGTCCTCTTTTATGTAGTAGTACACATCTTAGGTCAATCGTGCATATCCAATCGTCTTTTCCCAAAAGCGGAAGGATAGACTGTATTGTGACCATCCGGAACTTTTGTACTCTCACAAACTTGTGCAATACACTGAGATCCAAAATTGGTCTCCAGTCTCCGGTTTTCTTTGGCACCAAAAATAGTCTTGAGTAGAATCCGGATCCGATCTGGTCTAGAGGGACAATTTGGATGACTCTCTTTCTTAGCAGCTTTTCTATCTCTAGTGCTGCCTCTTCCCTTTGACTGGGTGGAACGTCAGGAAGTTTTTTTGAAGGGGTAGGATAAAGATAGAAGGGGATACGATAAGCTCTGGTTATAATCCTTTGTACCCAAGAATTGGTGGTGATGGTTAGCCAGGCAGAAGGGTACAAGGAGAAACGTTCCCCAACCACCTCCAAAGGAAAGGAGTTGGGCCGCTCTTCAGCAGCGCTGGTAGGACTGACCAGGGAAGAATCCCTGGAACCCTGGTTATGCAGACCTCCCTCTGCCACGAAGAGGGATTTTTCCCTGTGAGTTTCCCACTCTGCCTCTGGGGGAGAACTCTGCCTGTGTGTCACGGAAAGGACCCTGAGCTTTCTTGAACCATATCTTCCCACTCTTTTTGTTTCGGGAAAAAGCACGTTGAGGGGAAGAGTAACCGACACCTATGGCAGAAAGGGGCTTACCACCCTGTTCACATCTGGCCAGTGTGCTTTTAACTTTGGGCCCTAACAACGAGGAGGCCTCAATGGGGGCATTAAGAAAGGAAGCCTTAAAGGGTTCCGCAAAATTGCACAAGTGCATCCAGGCGTGTCATCTCAAGACCGCCGCTGAGCCCGCTGCTCTAGCTGCTCCTTCTGATGCGTGAGATATCAGTCGCATAGAGGAGTTAGATATTGATTCAATGGTGGCCAGCTGAGAGGCCACTTTGTCACGGACCTCATTAGACACGGCACCAGCCAAGGTTTCAGAGAGCTCAGAAATCAGATCCCTTTGAAGTCTGGTAAAGTGTGCCATATAATTCAGGGACCTGATAGTAAAGGTCGCTGATGCAAAGGTGTGCTTCCCTATCCTGTCCAGGGCCCTGGACTCTGTTAGGCGGATAGACAGTCAGTCTTTCTTCTTCTGCCAGATCCTTTTTTGTTGCGGCTGCCACCACCAAAGCATCCACAGGAAGACCTTTTGACCAATGGAGATCCAAAGCAGGAGGGGACAAAATGTTATCTGGTCTCCGGGGAATAGCTTTGATGGTATCAGTAGCCTTCCAAGCATGCTGCACGATAAGTCGGACAAGTTCATTGGCAGGTGGAGTAACCCAGGAGGTAGGGGGCCAGGTGCGAAAGGCCTGCAGGAACACAGATTCCTCAGAGGTCAGATTAGAGGACTGCCAGTCACCTCTCTGTTTCAGGATTTCGAGGATATGTCAGAGGGTGACCGGGAGGGATCCTTCCCCCTCATCAAAATCTGTGTCTTCCGTGAGGGACTCCTCTGTGGAGTCCATGTGCTTCCTCTTACACAAACTTTTCCAGTGGACCTCCTCAGTGGGAAAAGCTGAAGAAGACAGCGGAAAAGGGGATTCCTGTGGGAATATGTCCTGAGGCCCTTGCTCCCGGTGTCCGCTAGGTGCGACTTGTGAAACCAGTATACCAGAGGAGGGAAGAGAGATAGACAGTCTAGTACCACCAGCAGCAGCGTAAGCCTTCTCCATCAGTTGGAAGGCTGGTCCATCTGAAGAGGAGTGAATGTCTAGGACAGGGGTCACCCCTCCCCTAAGTGGCTCAGCCTGCCGACCCGGAGTCCCTGGGTGGCTGTGGAGCAGCGAACTATGCTTGTCACAACTGACATCCTGGGTCGTAGCAAAACTTTCCTGCCATGAAGGCAACTGTGGTTCCTTATTGAGATCCATAAAGGGGACCGCAGAAGGGGAAGACTGTGCTATATCCATGGACTTCAAAGGCAATGAAAGAGGAGAATAAAAAGGGGTCTTTGGAGAAGGGTAATCACCTCCCAAGGAAGGATAGTTTCTGAGGGGTGGGATACCTCTGGCCAAGAGCACCTGATCCACAAGACGCAACAGTGTTCTGACAGGCTTCTAGTGGACCTCACAGAGACTGAGGGAGAAACAGGTCTGTCCACAGAAGAAGCAAACTTTGTGCCCATTTCTTCAGTCCACACAGAGGACGATGGTGTAGAAAGAGACTGGACTACCGATGTCTGCATCAAAGAAGTCATCGGTGCCGAGGTCATGGTCTGCACTGACACAGGGATTGGTGCCGAAGTGGTTGTTGGTACCAAAGCTGGAACCGACAAAACTGGAGTCAACAATAAAGGCATCGGTTCAGAGGACGATGTCGGAACTGACGTGGTCAAGGTCTGTGCTAACTGAACGGTCAGTGCTGATATAGTGGTAATAGTCTGAACCGAGGAGCCCCTCGGTGCCGATATAGTGAAGGCTGCAGGAGAAGACGGAGCAAAGATCACTAATGGAGCCAAAGGCCTCGGTGCCGAAGATCTAGGCACTGAAAGCACTGGGGCTGACTGAGTGAGGTCCGCAGCTGAAACTTTAGCCTTTTTAGGTTTTGGTTGGTGGGAGTCCCCAGCCGGGGAAGAAGGCAAAGATTTAGCCTTGGTAGAAACATCCAAGATTTTCTTATGGGCTCTAGGGTTGAGACCTCTGACCCAGAAACAGCCTCTGAAAAGGGAGATTTAAGAAGTCCCTTCAGCAACAGCTTGTTTTTCCTTTCCAACAAAGTTCTATTTGAAAAGTCTTCACAGATCGTACAGGGCGGGTCAACAGACAAGTGGGACGCCCCCAAACAATAAAACGCACAGAGTGTGCATCAGAAGTAGGTAGTTTGTGCCCACAATCAGAACACCGCTTAAAGCCCAGACTACCTTTCTTATCTGCCATGACAGCAAATTAAACAGAAAGGGTACCAGCAATGGTACAAAAGAATACCCGAAGGTATGAGAAAAAAGGGAAAGATTACCAACAATGGTAAAGAGAGATTACCTCACGGTAAAGCGGTAGAGAAAAGAGCAGAAAAACCAGAAGAAAATATGTACGCTAGATGCGATAGGGTAAGAGACAATGAAAGTAATATGAAGGACTATTAAACAAATAACTGGACTTAGCTCAAGAGAAGCAGCTTGACACGACCGAATGGCAACGCGGCAAACGAAATCTGGGGTAACAGGGAGAGGGGGATTGTGGGTAAGAGTTTAGCTCTAGAGTTTGAAGCTGACGCGGAGCTTGGAAAATGGCCAGCTCGGTTCCAAGGTTGGAACAGATACCCATGCGTAAGGAATGAACAAGGATTAACAATATCAGATCTGTTATAACTATTCACTCAATGTTTTGTTATGCTGCAGTTACTTTGGCAGTGTTTGCAGTTTGAAACTAATAACTTGTAATTTTTTTACCGGTGAGCTCCACCACCACTACCACTTTTAAACTTACAATGATCTCTTTCAAGGAGCCACAGTAAAGGTCACTTAGTACATACTGTCTAGTCAATTTCTGATCAACATTTGTCTTCTCTACTACATCTGGTTATAGATGCCTTTTTAGCTTACCATTTATCTTCTTCTTCTTCTTTCGGCTTTTCCTGATTAGGGGTTGCCACAGCGGATCACCTGTCCGCTCATAACCATTTAAATTCCTTCACTTTTAAGCTACTTAGTTTAGAAAAATCACACCACTTTATTAAATCTACATGCAATCTATTTGCCTCAATATGTACATAAACTGTCACTAATACTTGAAACTTTTTCAACTGAGCTATTAGATTCACAGCAACCCCTGCCCCCCCACACAGTCATTTCACATCTTTGTATCATTTCCTACCCTGTAAGCAATGTAACTCTGTTTGCCATGTACTTTAATAACTTACCCACTTGCTTCTTAAATTTAACAAGCATTAAAAGCACTCCCCAAACTGATGCATGATTGTTACAATATACTTTGTTACATTTTTACAAATACGTTTTTTTAAGATGGAAACCACTCTACTAATAGACGTTTGTTCTTCCACTCGTTTATCTGTCCCAGCTTGGAAAAAAAAGCAAGATTAATACTTTCTCGGTTCCCTCACTACTTTAACACAAGGAACACAGCTCAAACCTCTTTGTGTTACTTTTCATGCCTCAGCACTCCAAATACCAAACCACAATATAAATGGAACACTTTACACATCTACTTTTCTTTTAAAATATTCACATACCATTCCATTTACCTCATAATCTTCACACACTTACGGGCAAACATCTGGTTTGAATCAAAAGCTTATCCTTATTCCTCTGGTCAATTCCTGAGCTCGTCTTTCATTTGTTTTTCTTTCAATGAATGTTTTCACCAGAGCATTCTCTCCCTGGCCCCATTTACTGATGGGTGGCTAAGAAGCTGAACCCACTTTAATTTGCTTGTTAGAAAAATAGTCACTTGTGTGCAAAGTACCATTTCCTCCACCACCTGCTATACTTCCATGTACATTTTGGGCCCATCAAAGAAAACACTCAAACTGCTAGATGTAACAACCTGAATCTCAGTCCAGCTTCAAGATAGTTTCTGATTGCTGTAATGAATTTACTTTTTTTGCCTGGTGTACAATAAATAGCAATTTTTCATGAAAACTCTATTGTCACCAGTTTTAAACAGCTTTCCACTCTTCCAAATTTTACCCAGGCCAATATCCTTCTACTGCTGTGTATGCATTTTCATCAGAATAGGGCTTTGCGGTCTCCTGATGGCATGATTTTCTTCACAAAAGGGCTTTGCTGTCTTCTGATGGCATGATTTGGGGCATGCACACAATGGGATCTCTCAAGCAACAGTCATTGCCATGTAGGAAACCCTTAGTATATCATGTTGACAATCAGAAGATGAGGACATATGCTCGATATGAAAGAACTGGGATTTTAGCATAATGTTTTGTCTCAGTCCCCCTTTTCTACTTTCTGTGTTTGAATTAATCTAATTACAGGATTTTTGGAATTTATTTAACGAGGTGTAAGGATAATGTGAATAAGTTAAACTGAATTTTATTAGTGAAACCAATACTTTGATTCTTAAGATCCACAAATAAACTTTGGAGACACCATCATCCCACGTGTTGCTATGCATTTTTAGTTTTATAGTGTAGATTTCAAGCACAGGCAATGTTGTGGTCTAGTTGTGTGTACTTGTTAATTGGATTTCTTCTTTTAAATCTTCTAATCAGATAAAATAGGAGAGAAGTATGTTAGTCCATCAGACCATTCATGACTTAAGGCATCCTTGGATTGAATCCCCCCCCCCCCAACGTCAGTCAGGAAGAATGATGGCATGAGATAGAAATGCAAATATAAGGTATAATGAACTGTTCCAAGTGTGCAAACTCCTTCTTTCACTGATGGAGTTGGAGACTACTTAAAAACATAAGACAAAGGCTGAATTCATATGCCAAGGAGCTGGGCTCCCCAAGAATGAAATATAGACTGCTACAAAGAGCAGTGCAAGTTAATGGCCCACTGCCACTCTCACAGCTTCGTAAACAGACAGGAGAGATGGATTCCCTTCTGTACATTAGTACAGCATACAACAGCTATGTTGTCTGGCCAGACAGAAATGACCATTTGAGTTACAAAAAGGCCAAATATAGGGAGAACTTGCTCTTCTACATCACTGACATGAAAATGAGGGGACCAAACACCTGAATGGTCTGTCTGCAGAAGTACCCTCTTCCACCCTGCAGCAGATGCATCCATTTTGACTGCAGCTAGAAATGTCGAATGGTTTAAATTAGTAGGTTCCAGCCACAACTGTAGATGTATTAAACAGGCTCCGTATATCTGAAACGGATAAGACATTGGGTCCAGATGTAGAGATCACTGGACAGGAACTATCAAATGAAGAACCATTGTGTGAAACAAGTTGTGGAATATAAAACGGAAATTACCATGAAGCCCAAGGCTCTCAGACAAGCTTCTGTTGAAAAAGACTGCACTGTGAAAATGGACACAACTATCTGCTGAAGAGGTGACATCCTTTCTTGGTACAAATGAGTGACAGAGTGCAGTGCTAAAAATGCATCCTGAACTGTGAGTAACTAGGACTTCGAGGTGCAGTTTTACTCCAACAGAATGGACAACTCTGAACAGATGCTTCTTGTAATCATTCCCGACAACATAGCATCATCACCAAACCTTGCAGTCCAACATCTACTTGATCCAGAGATCCAGAGAATAGAATTTTAATACATCAATCAAAAATGATTGCAACACCAAGCCCTGAGATACAATTTTTGGATCTTATATTCTCTAGATTTTACTCCTAAACAGACTATAGATTTTCTATTTAACAACCAGTTATCTATACAGCTAATAAATATGCATCAATTTCTTTAACAGTTAAGATAAATTAGTAGAGAACAGAACTGAAGACTGAAGACTTTATCAAGTTTACTGAGACACTACTGGCCATTGTCCATACAACATCGGAATAAAAGAAAAGAAGACTGGTTATGGTAGAACATCCTTGAGTAAGATCTATGTTGATGAATGTCAATGCATATGTTTTTAGAAGCTGCAGTTTGACAATTTATAACATTTTCAAAGACGACTAGCAAGACCTGTAAGTCTGTATTCTGCTGATCCTCCCTTAGAAAACTGCAGTGACATTTGCCCATTTCCACTGGTGGGGGACTACCTACTTTCAAGTGTTTTCTGGAAAATTCAAGTTAATGGGTAGTAAATACATTTTACTTTCCTCACTGAATAAAATAAATCAATTAAAGCATATGGTTAGGAGTAGCATCTTTCTTTATACATTTTATGGCTTTAACCCACACCCTCTTACTGGCAGGCAATGTCCCTCAGTTGAGTGCACGTAATTCAAGTTGTATCCAAAACCAACAAGACAGAAAGCACTAACTAAAAGATCTACTTCACTTGAAAGTTTTATATTACCTTCACCATTAAGAGAAATATTCACACTCTTATTTTTAGATTGACTCATTATGAAATGATTTCTTGTCATCAGAAACATAGTTGGCAATTTTAGTCATATTTTCCCCTAGATTAGTTTCCTCACTCTTGCTCTATATACATTATACTTTGAAATTTTGTTCACAGTACTCCACTTTATATTTTGTAACTTAAGGTCCTTGTTTATATGACTAACCATGGATGGCTATTCTTATTCTTTTTACTGCTCTCCCTTTTATTAACTACACATGTATAAATTAATATTTATCATTAAATGTGTTCTACATGTTTACCATAGTATTTCCTTCAAAGTCCTCATCCAGTCCCAGCTCTCTGTGCTGCTGATAATACATGAATAATTGTCATAAAAATGAATTCCTATACTCTGGTTTATGGGTCTACATTATAAGAACAAAATTTTACAATTTCGAACACCATATGGGCGACATCATATGAGCGAAGCTGTAAAACATCGAAATCAAATTAAAAAACTTAAAACCTACCTGATTTCTCTAAGCAGGGGGGCAAGCCCTCCCACACCCCCCACTACTTAAATATACCAATTCAGAGAACACACTATGTTGAAGTAAAGGGAAGAATTCCCTACGGCAATCTCCGTTCACACTTGCAAAGTTTTAAATATTCGGCCATATGCTGTCACCCCATATGGTATTCGACTATTTAAAACTTCATTCTTATAATATAGATCCCTGGTTTATTAACTTCGACAACACTTTCCACCACAAAAACTTATAATTGACTGGTCAGAATTTCAAAATAGAACATCGACATTCAAGTCAGAAAGTGCCGACAGTTGCACACCTAGCAACAGCTTAATTTCAGCTCTTCCAGTGTGAGAACAGAAACTGAAAAAAGAGCCATTAAAACTATCAGTTTGCATAAAACTCAGTCACTGGCTAGTAATTACATTGCCTACATGCCAGCAAATAAGAAGTTTAACGAACCTGAAAGAAAATCAACCAAAAAACAAAAAAGGTGATGACAAAACTCCAACTGGGAAGAATCCTGCAGCTATTGAACAAAAAGCAGGTCAAGTTTCAGCTTTGGTACAGAAGATGGCATTCAGTAATTTAGAGGTAAAAAAAATCAAAATGTACTCAGAGGTGTGCAAAATAAATGAAATATTGAATGAACATCAACTCAAAAAGCAAAGGGCTAGGAAAAGTATTAACAAGCTATTCAGACAAAATAAAACTGTAAAAATCAGTGGCAAAAATGAAGAAAAGTCTGGATAAGAATGAGGCTTCTTGTGTAGAACAGTTAAAAATAAGGGTAAGAAGACAGAGCACACAGAGAAAACCAGAGATAAACTAGAAAGAACTTTATTGAAAGTACAAATAAAAGTAATAGTGTTCCAAAGCAGCATTTGATAATTAGAACTGCATGTTGCGTCTATGCTCCAAACCAGTCCATTAGAAAGCAGCAAAGACATATGCTGCTTGCAAAGATGCAAGCATACTAGCAGAAAGAATTGATCCTGGCTAAATGAAACATAGTAAAAATAGGAGAAACAGTATAGGAGAAACAGTACTTGTGGATTATTCGCTGTACCCCAGAAATAAGAGAAGCAAGTTTATGCCAGCAATCAAGGAATGCTGAGAGGCAGTTGTGAGATGTACACTACTGTATCAGGTTGTCTTCAGAACATGTTTTTCCTGGAGGATCAAAGATATTTTGATGCAGAACAGACCAATGATGAAATTACTCAAGAGTTCCTATGGAAGGGAGAATTTTCTTCAGAAGGACTAGCTAGTGACTAGGATTAAATGAAAATTAAGTTTTAAAAAAGGTAGAAATAAAAGAGAAGTGTATATGGTTAAGTAAAGGAATTATTTAGATGGGCTGACAAAGGTTAAAATACTGCAGAAGGTGACTCTCACAGAAGAGGAGGAGTGACTGTAGAGTGCTAAAGTGAATAATAAGGGAGTATTTGGATAATATGCACAAGTTTAGAAAGATTACCTTTACGCAACTATTAACTCTGGTGCACAAAAACGTTTAGCACTATGTCTTAGGCAATAGAAAGTAGAAAAGGTTGTCACCAAATTTAGAGGGCCTATAACAAGAAAAATAACCAGATACCCTAGAGAAGTATTGGGCATATTTTGGAAATTGTATTAAAATTTGTATAAAAGCAGAAAAAATATAGAAAAAAGCACAAATGGAAGTAGTTATGGAAGACATAATTATGCCAAGGTAAGATGAAGATAAGGCTCAATAACCAATAGTTAAAATAGGAGAATACAAGATAAAATTTGAATTAATCTGCAGGGAAGTCTCCAGGAACAGATAATACTCCTGTGGAAGTTTGGAAGCTAGAAGAGGAAGAAAGTGGTAAAGATCTGGAAGATTTTAATAGTAAAGAGGGGAAGAAGCATCAGCCTCTTGAAAGAAAGTTGTGGAGGTTGCATTACCCAAACAGGATAAAGACCCATCAAACTCAGCCTCAGAATCCCATTTCAGTTTTAAACCATGACTACACAATGTTTAGGTCTATACTAGCTAAAAGAAGAGCAAAGGTGTTGCCAACATTTTTAGATATGGATCAATGTGGTTTTGTGGAGGGGAGGCAAACATTTGACATCATTAACAAAACAATGATGACCTGGAGGGAACAAGAACATAAAAAATACTGCTATTTTTTGGTGAGTCATGATGCACAGAAAGCATATGACAGAATAAACTGGGATTTTATGAGGAGACTAATAGAAGCAATTGCATTCAATGACACAATACTGAAGTTAATTAGGAAGAAATATAAAGGACTGGAGGCAAGAATTAAAGCGGGACAGCTCCTTTCCAAAAAGTTGTGTTTGAAAAGAGGAACCAAGCAAGAGTATTCTCTTGCCACTTTGGTTTCTATTTAGTATTTGGCAAAGAAAATAGACTCATAAATTCAAGGATATATATTAGTAGGGTGATTAAGAAAAGTTGGCTTTATTTGCTTATTAAATTATTTTTGTACTTCATAAATCCAGAAAGTACATTTAGGTGTTGAACATATTGAAACAGTTTCATGATATAAAATTAAGAAAACAAAGGCTATAGCTGCAAATTATGTACCCCACAAGAACACAAGAAACTGTTATGGGAACAAGATCAAATGAAGTTAGGAGCATGGATTAAAATGGCTTTTGTTATGGCAGCAATAGATACGTGGGGAGAGAACAAATAAATACAAAAACTGCTAAACTGGAAGCTCTTGTTTATGGATATTGACAGTAAGATACAAACAGTGAAAATGTTATTACTCACTTTAGATTTATATACAGGTCAGGCATACTTTCATCAACCATAGAAGGTGTAGACAAAAACTAGAGGTGAAGGAATTTATCTGGGAGGAGAACAGGGGAAGAGTGAAGTGAGACAAGATGATCCTTTCAACATAACAAGGTGGTTAAGGATTACCAGATTTGAAGGGATATTTTAGAGATACACAATTAGGCTCAAACACCAACCACCACCATTACATCAGGTTTTTCTTGCCCGATATGTCAGGTGCCCCCCCCCCCCCCAAATGGGAAGCAATGAAATCTATAAATACAAGGATATACCTCCAACAAAAAAGCAAATACTATGCTCTAAAAGCTTTTTGGTGTATTTGCTTTTTTGTTGGAGGTATATCCTTGCATTTATAGAGTTAATTTCTTCCCATTAGGGGGCACCTGACATATGGGGCAAGAAAAACTGATGTAATGGCGTCGGCTGCATGCTTTATACTCCTGATGACCTGACATCATGGAAGAAGGGACAGCAACCGACGCAGGACCCAAGACTTTGTTAATCAGACCGACTGAGGGCTACTGCAAGCAGATAACCCAAATGTAATGACTGCAACAGTGAATACACTAACATCTACATTTATGGTAAGTGTACACAACTGTACCATGTTCTTCGTGTTTCACTGTTGCAGTCATTACACTTGGGTACACTCCCAAAGCTAAGGTTGGGAGGAGGAATTTAAATAGAATTAGGACCAGCTATAAGGCCCTGCAAGACTGCAGTTGCAAAACCAGCTCTGTACTTAGAGAAAATTGGCAAATGATAATGCTTGGTGAAAGTATGTACAGAACTCCAGGTAGCAGCTTCTAGGATGTCCCTAGTAGGGACGCCCCTGAGAAAGGCTGTAGAGGTAGATGCAGCCCTGGTTGAATGGTGTCTGATGCCCTGTGGGATAGGTTTTCCATGGTGCTTCTAGCAGAAATTAATGCAGTGGCCTATCCATTTTGAAATGATTTGTTTTGAAATAGCTTTCCCCTCTGTCCCTGCAGCAAAAGCCACTAGCAGTTGTTCAGATTGCCTTTGAGGTTTAGTCCTGTCCAAGCAGAATCTAAGCTGTCCGCGCACATCTAAAGAGTGCAGTATCTATTCCCCTTTGTTCTGTGGGTTAGGAAAGAAGGTAGGCAAATGAATGGACTGATTAAGAGCCACACTGGATACCACCTTGGGCATGAAGGAGGGATTGGTTCTGAGGGACACCCTGTCTGCATGAAAGATGATGAAAGGTTCCACTGCCATAAAGGCCTGTAATTCAGATACCCTTCTTGCAGAAGTGATTACTAAAAGGAAAGCGGTTTTCCAGGAAATACATTTTAAATCTGCAGTAGCAGCTGGCTCGAAAGGAGGAAGAGTGAGTTTCTCCAAGACAAAGGTAAGATCCCAGGCTGGAGTTGGAGCTCTCCTGGTTGGCCTTAAATTTTTGGCCCCTCGGAGCAACTGCTTGAGCAGTGGGTGAGAGAGGAGGGGAGGCTCTGTGCTATAATGAGCTGAAATGGCTGAGGCATGAATTCTGATGGAGAAAAAAAGACAAGCCCTTATGAAGCATCTCAGTCAAGTATTGTAGAATCGGAGGTAAATTGGGCACTGCTGCGTTCATTCCTTGAGATTGGTTCCAGCCACAGAATCTTTACCATTTTGCAGCATAAAATTTTCTAGTACTAGGCCTCCTTGCCTCTAAAATGATATCCATCATGGATTTACTGAGGGATGGTAAAGGAGAGATTAGGTAATTAGCCAAGCTGCTAGGTTCAGAGTTTGCAGCTGAGGGTGCAGAATCTGGTTCTCCTGCTGAGACAACAGGGAAGGAGTCTGAGGCAGGTGCCATGGAGCCAAGCATGACACACTGCACAAGAGTGGGTACCAGTGTTGGCGAGGCCAGTCTGGTGCAATTAAAATCATCCTTGGCTTGTCCTGGATGAGCAGAGGAAAGGCATAAACTGATAGGTTTTTTCCAGATGAAGGATAGAGCATCCACTTTTCAAGTTAGCTTGTGAGGAATCCTTGTGAAAAATTTGTCCAGTTGATGGTTCTGGCGGGAGGCAAACAGGTCTATATCTGGGCTTCCCCATTTGCTTGTCAACATGTTGAAAATCATTGGTTCCAGTTTCCACTCATGTGGGCCCATGAGGTCTCTGCTTAGTCCATCTGCCAGTGTCCATCTGCCAGTGTATTTAGTTTTCCTGGCAGGAAATGAGCTTGTAGATTCACTTGGTAGCTCAAGGCTGTGTTCCACAATGCCATGGCTAGTTTGCAGAGGGGGTAAGAATGTGTACCCCCCCTGCTTGTTTATGTACCACATGACAGTGGTGTTGTCCGTCTTTACCATTAGTTGTACTGGAAGAATGTGGTCCTTGAAAGCTGTCAGATCATTCTGTACAGCTAACATTTCCTTTTGATTTGTGTGCAGGTGCATTTGACTTTGGTTCCATTTGCCCTGAATGCACTTCCCTGCTAGGTGAGCCCCCCCATGCATAGTCTGATGTGTCTGTTAAGATTTGGGCGGCAGGGGGTAATGTGAATGGTAATCCCCTGTTTTGGTGGCAGGCCTCTGCCCACCAAAGGAACTCTAGGCATAGGCAAGGTATGATAGGAATCCCTGCTTCTAGATCCTGTGAATGTTGACACCATAGGATTTTGAGATACCATTGTAGTTTCCTCATATGCAGTTTTGCATATGGAATTAGAAGAATGCAGGAGGCCATGAACCCCAAGGCTTGCAGTATTTGCCTTGCAGATAGCTGGGTTTTTGTGGCCACTTGTTTGAACTAAGTTGTCGAATTAATCCATTCCTCTGGCGTGAGGAAAGCCGTCTGGGAAGTTGTATTCAAGCTTGCGCCCAGGAATATAATTTGTTGACAGGATACCGGTGTGACTTCTTTAAACAAAGGCCAGATGATTCAAAAGAATGCCCTTGCTTTCTGCCTGAATAAGACAATCGTCCAGGTATGGGTATATTTGAATATTTATTTGCCTGCAAAATGCAATGGTAAGCACTTTGTGAATACCCTGGGCGCAGCAGATAAGCCAAAGGGCAGTGCAGAGAACTGGTAGTGCATGTAGCCTGCTTTGAAGCGCAGTTATCTTCTGCAAGACTCCCTGACAGGGATGTGCAGGTATGCTTCTTTTAAGTCTAGTGTTGCCAACCATGCATCCTTGCCTAGCATTGGAAGCAGCTGGTGAAGAGTCAGTATTTTGAATTTTGGAATCACCAGAAAGGTGTTTAGAATAGAAAAGGTCCAGGATAGGATGCCATGTATTGCCCTTTCTGGGTACCAGGAAAAGTCTCGAACAGAAACCTTGTCCCTTTTCCTCTTCTGGTACCAACTGAATAGCCCCCATGTTTAAGAGAGAGAGAGATAGTACTTGATTTCGGGCCTCTGCCCACTGATTTGGGGGTATATCTGGCCACCCGCTTGGTGTTGGTAATGTGTGGAAATGAAATCTGTATCCTTGGGACACTATTTAAAACCCATTTGTCCTGCATGAGTTCCCAGTTTTTGGCCTGCAGACCAATCTTTCCACCTAAAGGAGCATTCAGTTGGGAAGTGCTTGGAAGTTTTAAAAGCAAGTCATTGAGACAGTTTTCCATAGGGGGAGTCTTACTACTCCCAGATTTGGGTGCGGAAATCCCCCACTGCCTAGTCTTGTGTGTCCCTTGGGACTGAAACCTGAGGTTTCTGCTGTGTCTGGGTTTGGCTTGAGAAGACCTGGAAGGGGCTGGAAAGGACCAATTTTTAGAGGGCCAGTGCCTACTAAATCTAGGAGGCTGAACTTGTAAGAAATCTTTAACAGTTTGCATAGATTTAGCTTGATCTTCCATCTTTTTAAGAACTTCCTCAGCCTTGTTGCCAAACAGGCGGGTCCTGATTTAAGGGAGCATCCAACAATTTAGCTTTAACATGATCAGGCAAAGATTGCTCCTTAAGCCAAGCATGCCTTCTGAGCACAGACCCAGTAACAGCAGCCCTGCAAGAGGCCTCCAATGAATCAAATCCACATTGCAAAGTATGTTTTCCAACCTGTTCAGCAGAATGCATTAAATCCTGTAATTCTTTATTTTCAGCACAGTCAGGAATCAACATCATTTTCTGTTTAAGCAATCCAATAACATGTTGTTGATACTTTAACATATGAAACTGGCAGTTTAAAGCCCTAATGGCAAAGGTTGCAGAAGTGCAAACTTTCTTACCCCATCTATCCAGCGCCCTGGAGGCTATATCAGAGGGGGTAGGATTTTTAGCAGTAGAAGCCTTAATGCCCTTGGGTCCCTATGAAATAGTCTCTGGATCCGCAATAGGATTTTTAAAATAGGAACTTGTGAGAATCAGGAACCCTGCAATATCGGTCAGGTTTTCTGGGAGCAGGAGGCAAAGAATCAGGGGCCAAACTAGAATCTGAAAAGGCATCATCAACAATGTCTAGTACAGGAGGTATAGCTAAAGGCCTATACTGAGGCAGGAGTAAGAAATCCCTAAGCCTCTTTTTTGAAACAGAAAAATCCTGGCTTTCCCAGTGGAAATGCTCCCTTAGAGTATGTAAGGTTTCACCAAAAGAAAATTCATCTGGAGGGGAAGCAGAGGGAATAGAGTTCTCTGCATCAGAGTCCTCATAAGTAGATAAGGGCAAATCCAGATCATCAGAAAAATCAGAATCCTGGTCAGAAGATTTAAAAACAACTTCAGTCCTAGGTCTCTTAGAAGGGGGAGGTTGGCTTCCACTGATTAGAGTTATAAGATCTTCAGCCATTCTTATAATTTGTTTTTACGTACAGAGGCCTGAGCATGCTGCCTGGGCGTCTGTTTCTTAGGCATGGTTCGAGATTTTGGCCTAAATGAAGGAGGAGGCGTCTGTTTAATATGCAAGTCCGTAAGCCTGAATACACCCTCAGAAGCCGGTGCCTGCACAGCGGCTCTAGACCCATCCAAGGTAGACACATCCACAGGTTCCACAGCTGAAGCATCTCGCGGCATACTGGACTCCGAATGGGTCTCAGTAGAGACCTGTGAGTCAGAAGTAGCGGGTATCAGGGGCTGCGAAAGCGCCTCACTGAGTACCGGCAAACTGGTGACTGGCTTAGGCGAAGCGTCGTCAGCAGCTTTGGACCTCGGCTGCCTGTCTCGGTCTTTATCTTTGTCTTTTTTCAGAATCCAGATAGTTGGATGGCTAACCAACATTTCTAGATAATTAAACCGAGAACCAAAACATTTAGAAGAGAAAATGTACAGACGACGGATAGTGCGCTGATTAAGGCACAAAACCGACAGCAAGGTATGTCGTGGTCGGGGAGTGGGCAAGGAATACAGTATGAAAGAAAATCTTTGTGAGGTATTTGATTTCCACAAGTAATGCAATTATTAACTTTTACTGACATCGGTAAGGAGCAAGAAAAAGTTTCCCCAACAGGGTACTTAGCTTTAGTTAAAGACTTCGGTTCTGAAACTCAATCGAAAATTTCAGGAGTCGGCTGACCGGCACTTGCGAACGTCATATCCCCAGATGTCAAGAGCCTAAAGACACAGAGCCCAAAATACCCAACCCGCTTGAACAATATGCACAAATACAAAAATATAAGCGTAACCTGCACCCACACCAACCACCCCTAACACAGAGGGAAGGAGAGTGGACTGCAGCAATGGAATCCTCGAACATCTACACATACAGTAGGTACAAAAACTGGTACATGTACTATCGTTGTTCTTGCAGTTTGGTAGGTCCTACAATGGTAGAATCCCAAAAGGAGAGCTTGAAGCTGGTAAAGAAGCGAAGCGAGAACTAAGCTTGCACAGCAAGCAGCTGCTGGCAAAACAGAGCCTAGAGTGGGGTAGACAGGAAGGTGATAATGCTTAGAAAGTATGCACTCCAAGTAAGTAACTGCTTCCAAATATCATGTTGTGCCCCCCCGTGAAATGCTGTTGAAGAGGTAGTAGCGTGGAATGAGGCCCCTAATCCCAGCTGGAATCTCCTTGCCCATGATGGGAATAACAAATGCAATGCAAAAGCCAATCCACCTAGAAATAGTATGTTGGATAAGTGTGTGTGTGTGACATATGACAGTTATGTTGTTGTGTCATCAACACCTGCCCTGGAAGAAGTCCTTGAAAGAAGAAGCCAGTAATGTCACGAACTGGACTGCTAACATCTCCTTCATGTTGATATGTAGATAGATAGGCAGGTCTGGTGTCTTGTATCCACTTTCCATTTTAGATGAGCTCCCAAGCCAAGCTCTGGGCATCTGTGCATCTAAATCTGAAATCGCCTCTGGCGGGTCACAGGAGAGTCCTTGTTGTTTAGGTGACATTCTAGCCCACCACAAAAATTCTCTCTGAGAAACAAGGTATTATTTGAATGACAGTGTCTAAATCCTGGCAGTGCTGTGTCCATACATTTTGAGATACCATTGTAACTTCCTCATATGCAGTTTGGCTGCTTCTGCTTTGGGCACCGCACAGCAAGAAAGACTGATGTAATGGCGTCTGCTGCATGTTTTATACCCCTGACGACCTGACATCATGGAAGAAGGGGCAGCAACCGATGCAGGACCCAAGACTTTGTTAATCAGGCCGACTGAGGGCTACTGCAAGCAGATAATCCAAATGTAATGACTGCAACAGTGAAACACGAAGAACATCACCTATGTAAGCATTTCCCTGTGCAAATATCCCCAACTATCTTCATCACATACAATAAGAAGCTGTGCACACTTCACCCAATTGATCTTTTGTAATTTATCCATCCTACCTTTTTCCCAGTCCTGCCCAAGTTCCTGTGATTGATTTTTACAATTATTGTGTAAAATTTGTACACACTATTAATACTTACTTTTTATTATAGTCCATTTGTTCGCACTTCCAAATAATCCATTAGGAGCAGCCACTTGCCTATCACTCCCTCTTTCACTTTATCTAGATTCTATTATTCCCTGACACAGGAGCCTATCCTTTCATATAATCCAAACAGTTATTTTGCTTCATTCCATTCTTTTAGCCCACCACACACGAATTTACTCCCAGTACCTCATTTCCTTAGCTAACTTCCTCCACTTACGTACTGCTGTTTCTTGCCTACTCTCTACTTTATTTGGGAACCCTATCAGCAATTTCCATCCTCTCAGTAGCTTATTTTTCAGTATGCCAGCTGCCACTTTATATACATAATAATGCTACATCAGGCTGGTTTTATTCTCACTCTCTCTGGTAACCCCTTCTTGCCTTATCATATCTTTCCATTTCAGGTCATTCCCCTCCACCTGTAGTATGCATAACAGCCATAACTGCGTAGCCTAAAAGCACAGCATTAAACATCAGTCAACTCAATATCACCTAGGAGATGCTGGTTTATATGACGCCCTTTAGATGGACAGTTGCAGTGATACAATTTTCATTAAGTATTGAATCAAAGGATGCAGCTGGAAGCTCTTGACTATGGATATAGACAGTAAGGTACAAGCAGTGAAAATGTATCTAGTGTCTTTAATATTAAATACAGTTCATGCATATTTTTATTAACCAATGGAGACGCTGTGGACTGCAGCCACAGCTGTCTCAACTAGCACCCAATGCCATGCCCAATTTGGTGCCCCTCAACACTAGATAGAGTGCCAGCTCCACATCACACTTTCATGCTCTAAGTGAGATAAAAAAAGAAGTCCATTCTATAATCCAGTGCTCCTCCCTTCTTTCCAAGGTGAACCAGGTCCACATCACCTCCTCATGCTCTATGTGAGAGCAAAAGGCTACCACCCTGCACAAAGGTGGCTGTCAGCTTTGCCCTACTCTAGATACACTTCTGCTGTAGACCATAATAAAGGAATTTATTTAGGAGTGAAAAAGTGCAAGAGTTATATGGAATACATTGTTTCACGCAGGAGCAAAGTGATTTAGGATGACCAGATTTGAAGAGATACTTTAGAGCTACACAGTTAAGCCTTGTATACATTAAAGTGGAAATAAATTATGTTGAAATGGGGAGGAGGGTTCACAAAATAAAAAGAAAGAAAGATTGTGGATGAGGGCCCTAAATGTGAAGAATAACCACTCAAGCCAACATGGGAATGGAGAAAGGAGATTTTACCAATACAGATAACTGCATATAGGGGCATAGAAAATAGGCAAGAGGGAGATGGAATTTGCTGGTAAAATAAGAAAAGGAACTAATGTACTGGGAGCAAATAACTGGGGAAGGAAAGGCCAGTGGGACAAGGCCAAGCAGAAATTTGGACTTGAGTATAGGCAGTCCCCAACCTGATCCATCCCGGGTAGGGAAGGCAGAAAGAAAAGAATGCAGAAAGAAAAGAATGCAGGAGTGTTAATAACAACCAGCTCTAGAACAAAAGCTGTGATTAAAAAAGGAACAATTAGTAGGACATATAAAATAAGGTAAGATAACTATCAACAGAGATTATAACAGACAGGGAATATAGAAAGAAACAATGGGTAAAATATTTGTATATAGCTTCCACATATGCTACAAAATCTAAAAGGTTCAAGATTTTTGCATGGAAGTGTTTGCAAAGATATTTTTACCCCAAGTAGACTTCAGAGAATTTTTCCACAGATAGGACAGATAGGTAGCAACTGTTAAGAGGTATGATGGGAAAGAAAGGGGTACTTGGTAAGATGTTTTCTGGCAATACGAGTTAGCAATTTTTTAAAATTTTCTATGTGGTACACAGTCAGAAATGTTAGGACAGCAAATTAGTGCAACTAAGGCAATGATTCTTTAACCAGGATTGAGAAAATGAATGGTCTAGGCATAGTGAGGCCTTAAATTACTGCTGGTGGCTGCCAAAAAAAAAAAAAAAAAAACCTAAAAAATGGAAATCAAAATCTAACCCAGAGGTAAAATTATTATTGAACGTCATAAAGAAGCTAAAAGAATTGGCAATTGGGTTTTTAGAAAAAGTAATGAGCAAACTACATAGAAATAAAAGGAACCTGTGGGAACAGTACTGTAAAATAATGCTTATGAAGAGACGTGAAGTTTCAGGGAAGGCAGGACTTGAGCAAACTATACAATGTTAAATTTGAAATATAATTTAAGAATCCATAGCGGTACAATGCATGAAAAAAAAAATCTTTGTAATGGTTTGTTTTCTCTTTTATAACTGTATGTGTTTCCATTTCATTGGGTAGTGTTACGCTAATAAAGGTGCTTAGAATTTCAAAAACTTTTCTATTAAGGGTTCTTTTCACACTACAAAGAAGCACCAGAGTTTAATGCACCACATATCCTCAAACATTTTAGATGACCATATTGATGTAGAACAGGTATTTCAGACTTTAATGCGACACCTCCACGGCTGTGGATTTGTGAATCAGAACCCAAACAGAAAAACTGCCTCGGCTGTGCACAAACATGGACCCCTGACTGTGACCCAAGAGATCTAAGTTACAGTAGCAGGCTTAGTTACTGCAGGAGTTGGCTAGGGGTAGTGATGACTTGTTCATCTCAGGGGAGGGCGTGCTTAGTGTTCAACTGCAGCTCTGTGTGCAAACCAAGAACTCTGCGCAGTCACATGAAATAAAGAGGAAGCAAAGGCACAATTCTGCAACAGATGGTTTGCATATGAACTCCACAGATATTAATGTATGCTGTTTGAAGACAACGAAGACCAAAGGAAAGCCTTCCCTACCATTAGCATGGTATTGCAATGGGATGCTCTTAACTCCTAACTGCCTGCTGAGGATACAAAGGAGTGCACTGGGACATAGGGGATGGCAGATAATGGAACTCCAAAATAAATGTAAAAAATATATACAATTCAAACTTGTACACAAAAATGTATGTTTATTTAGTACTGTAGACGCGAGAAGTAAAGGCATTACCAGAGAAAGCATACTTACAAAGAGTGAGAACAGCGCAAGAAACCAGTTTCCATGTACATGTTAAAACATGCAGCATAAAATGTCAAACATCAGCAACAAACAAACAAAGCAGTAGCATAGACAGGGTGGGGGGCAAAGGGGGCAACTGCCAGCCATCTTATCTATCAGCCCAAATCAGACTGCTCTTTAGTGCAATGCTGGCTATTACGTTTGCGGTCACACCTAGTTAAAAAAAAATGTAAGGAAAGAAGGTCATGTCAGGGCAAAGAAACAGGACCTGATGGGCTGGTGCAGGAAGGATGGACATGTTCTGTATGGAGTATCAAAAGAAGTAGACTTTTTTGCTTTTCACTTGGGGGGGGGGGGGGCGAGCGAGGACTGGATACGGTCCACAGGAAGCTATCCAACTGGCCTCCTTAAGTTTTGCAGAAGTCTTTATTTTATTTTTTTTTTGCTATTCACGCGAAGAGTTTAGGGGTAGGTCACTAGTTTGTGGGAACAGTGCAGGGCACTGCTTGCGACAGCTATGCTTCTGAAGGGAAGCTGATGTAGCATTCTGAAGTATTTACACACACCTACTGAACCAAACAACTAAATGGTGGTAGGTGCAGTACTCATAAATAAAATGCAACAGAAAACAGTTACTACTATCTGTTTCTCTATTAGCATGTATTGTTTTGCAATCAAGATGCAACTTTTACCAACATATGACTTTAAAAAATAAATTTGTACAGTACAACTGTTGCCATATACAAAATAGTTAAACATAGCTCTAAAGTCAGGCCCGAAGAAATAAACAAACAAAACAAAAAAATAATGCGTTTCCTGTTTAGAAGTATGAAAATGCGTATTAACAAGGAATGGATAAAATCTGCTATAGGAATGATTGCAGTACAGAGTTGAAGCTTGCCTGAGTCTCTAGTTCTGCAGTTTAGAAGTCCTGAAGGCAAGTTTGCAGCAATGATGCAAATTCAGTTTCATTCCATTACAGGTCTTGTAAAAAAAATAAATAAAACCCATGAATAATGTAACATTCTGCACTGTACTTAAATAATTTTATCATAAAAAAGTCTTGGTGATTTGTAAGTATATGCTTTGTCCCAAAATACAATAATCATGGCTACTAATTATACAGAATACATGGTAGTGTCTCCAATGCCAACACCTGACAACTCTTAGTTCTGTAACAATATCCTTTGCAAAAAAGTGACTTAAGTTAATTATTCAGAAGGGAAGAGACAGACAAGCTGCATGACACGCTGGGCTGTAATCCTGAGAAAAAATGGTTACATATATATAAGCTAACTCTAAAGAACATTTTTAAATATACCTTCCTACAGTATCTTGAGGATGTTAAAAGGGCTACAGCAAATAGAACAAAAACTGGTCATCACTGTAACACTATATCTTTGACAGACTCTTTCTGTACTATAAATAATAGGCTTCATGTTTGCTACATCAAAGTCTCCCAGTGTTTCAGTTACAGCAATTAGCCACTTGGTGCAAAGTGACATTGAACTTTCTTGCCTATGCACTGCAGCCATATATGAAGTTGGCATCCTCACGTGCTGCCTTCCTTTCTTGTAGTGAAAAAGTAAACTCAGCAAATGTAAAACTTTCTCCAACAGCTTTATATGTAGCATGGCTAGGCTAGGAAGGTAAAAACAGTTTACAATTGTACAACCTCTGTATGAAAGTTACATCAGTAACAAATGGGCAGAATCTCAACCACAGTATAATGTGGCAGCATTTATGTAGGTTTGTTAACTGGGTAGGTGAGTTAGATATACAGTAAGAATGCCTACTAAAGGCTCATAGTGCGTGCAGCATCTATTTTGTAATAGTCTGTGGAAGAGTATTCAGCTAGTGTTATCACAATCTGCAGCCTCAATCACATCCTGTGCTGATAAATTCTTTTGAGAATGTTTGCAAAGGCAGCAGCTGCTATGGTACAGCAATCACTAATCTGTCATATTAGACTATTTTTGTATGTGTTAAAAACTTGGTAAAAAAATTAAATACTAAGAACTTTAAGGATGGTGCTCCATGCCAGAAGAAGCTAGAGCTTACACTCTATACAGTTTGTTTAGGAAAAGGTTGGAGTTTCAAGATTCGTAAAGGGTCACTAGTGATGGGAATTCAAACCTACCTGGACAGGAAAGAACAGGAAGAAGGGGTTACAGAATAGTAACATTTGGAGATGAAATAACAAGAGGAGTAGGAGTAAAAGCATTAGAATATGGATAACAATAAAAAGTAAAGAAAAAAGAACAACTTGTGGGCATGAATATTTTGGTTTAAAATGTTAGCCATCTAATAGAACATTGAGAGTTTTAAATCTGACAGTTAAAAGTAGGGTACAGAATGCCCTACTGCAAGTGATGCACTTAATGAACCTGAGCATCAAAACTTTATTCAACAGGGTAGAAGAGGTGGTTGTTTTGCAGGAGCTAGGAACAAAAGGAAAAGAAGGTTAATAATCTTAGAAAAAAAATGAAATTAAGCTAGTAAAAAAGATGGGCAATTTCAAATGGAGACATTAATAAGAGACAAAGAAGGGGGGTTGTTGCTGTCAAATGAGTATGGAAAGGCACAAGAACCACATTAGCCTACATGTACATCCCTATAAAAAGAACTAGGCAATATATAAAAGATATACAAGGAAGAAGTTTGACAACTGAACAGGGCATGTTAGCTTTAGCAGGTGACCAGAACAGGCTGATGAAAACTGAAGGATACTGTCAGGGAGAAGAGAGGCTCTGCATTATAGTATAGGTCAGTTTTCATTTGGGGAGTACTTTTAAAGTAACTATTTTCAAATATTTTGGATAATGGACATCATACAGAAATTGGACATGAAGGCTGAATATATGCATTATTGGCAGAAATCTTTCAAGGCATTACTCTGACAGATGTCTTACAAGGGTGACACTAGATACATTTTACACAGGGAAAATAAAGATGGGGTTAAGTTACTAATCACCCATCTAAAAACCATATAGGACCATGCACCATTAGAGCTCAGGTTGGAATTTAAACCCTAAATATGTACAGAGACGTACATTTTCATACATACTTCATGAAAAGTAGAGTTCACAGTTTTGGCAGAGAAGGTGGCAGAAGCAAACCTATAGTAGTATTAAGAAGAGAGGAGGCATGAACAAGAGACAATAGGTGCAAGGAGAGAAAAAAAGTCAAAGTAATGTTAATGGCCCAAGAAAGCTCAAGTGAATCTAAAAACAGATTCAGAATTACAAAGTACAAAAATAATTGCACATCACTAAAGTTCAGGAAAGTTCAGACTGAACTTGACAGTCAAGAGAAGGTAAACACTTGCACCACACCACACTCATCACATAGTCTCACTAAATCTACACCACCAAAATCCACACATAGAAACACAAACCTTCACGGAGGCTGTCAATAATCTCAAGCAACAGAGACCTCCAAAGCAGAAATGCAAGCAACCTCTAACCCCCAACACTACCCAAATGACACACAGCCCGCAGACTCAGTGTGCCACTCAACCACAGCCAGTAAGGCAAAACAATGTACCCAACACACTAGTCATAGGTGACTCTATAGTCAGGCACACTGATGTCCCACTCACCAGGCTAAACAAGGAGAAGGTTACTGTCAGCTGCCTGTCGGGTGTCAGGATCCACCACATAACCCACACACTCCAGTCACTCCACAAGTACAAATATGACTATGTCATTGTCCATGTTGGTGTGAACGACCAGAGATGTACCTCCTTGGACTACATGAAGAGACAAAGATCTCTGATCTTGTAGCCCAGGCAGTTATGACCCTAGCCCTGAGTAGCATTCTGCCATCACCCAGAATGATACCGCAGTACAAGGACAAAATGATTGACTTCAACAATTGGCTAAGCTTCTGGTGTCATTCTGATGGGATCCAGTATCTGTCTGCCTGGGATGACATGGTCAACAGACCAGGATGCTTTGCCAGAGAGGGCCTGCACCTGTCAACTCTGCGATTCCGGATACTGACTAAGGTTCTTGCCGCCCCTATAGTGTATTTTTTAGGCAAGGTTCAAATGACAAATTCACCACCGTAACAGGAACAGGCAAGCAAAAACGGAGGGTCATGCTAGTCAATGCAAGAAGTCTAAATCTCAAAATGCACTCACCCGAGGCACTCCTTAAAATAGAGAACATAGATATCTGTGCAGTGACAGAGACCTGGTTCAAAGCTCCAGAGAGCACCCCTGCACTACCAGGCTATAACTCATACCACACTTTTCGGCCATGTAACCTGGACCGGAACACCAAAGGCGGAGGCGTATCCATATTCATTAAGGATATCCACACCTCCAGGCTAGTCGCACAGCATAATGCAGCTGAGGTTATCCAAGTGCAACTAACTCTGGGCAAAACTGCAATCCAAATTGTAGCTTTCTATAGATCCCCCACCATGCCCCAGGATTCCCACTCGTCTTTTCTTGATGTACTGGAAAATATTAGGGTTCAAACACCCTAATAATGGGCGATTTCAACTACCCCACCATTAACTGGGAAAACTACGCATGTACCAACTCCTTCGCTCAACGCTTTCTGGAATTCATAAACTCCAATGTCCTGGATCAACTTATCCACACCCCCATCAAAGGTAATATCCTAGATCTAGTCATTACCAACATGAGTGACCGGTGTTCCACACCTGAAGTCAACGCCTCATTGGTCTGATCCAACCATAAGCTAATTACCCTAGATACCCACATCCTGCCTCCACCCCACATTAAGGAAACCATGGTAAAAAATTTCTCCAAAGCCAACTTCATACTTAAGACAGAAGTGGTGAACTTCATGACACCCATGCAGATGGACAATACAGTTACGACTATGGAATCCTACACTTCTTTCGGCTGCTCCTGTTAGGGGTCGCCACAGCAGATCAACTGTTTCCATTTCTTCCTGTCCTCTGAATCTTGCTCTGTCACACCAACCACCTGCATGTCCCCTCTGACCACATCCATAAACCTTATCTTAGGCCTCCCTCTTTTCCTGTTACTTGGCAGCTTCATCCTTAGCATCTTTTTCCTAATATACTCTGCATCCCTCCTCGGCACATGTCCAAACCAACGTAATCTTGCCTCTGGCTTTGTCTCCAAACCTTCTAACCTGGGCTGACCCTCTAATATACTTACTCCTAATCATATCCATCCTCATCACACCCAGTGCAAATCTTAACATCTTCAACTCTGCCACGTCAAGCTCTGACTCCTGCCTTTTTGTCAGTGCCACTGTCTCCAACCCATATAACATAGCTGGTCTCACTACCCTCTTGTAGACCTTCCATTTCACTCTTACTGGTACTCGTCTGTCACAAATCCCTCCTGACACACTTTTCCACCCACTCCATCCTGCCTGTACATTCTTCTTCACCTCTCTTCGACACTCACCATTACTCTGAACTGTTGATCCCAAGTACTTAAACTCATCCACCTTCCCCACCTCTACTCCCTGCATCCTCACCATTCCTCTATCCTCCCTCTCATTCACACAAATATATTCTGTCTTAGTCCTGCTGACCTTCATTCCTCTTCTCTCTAGAGCATATCTCCACCTCTCCAGAGTCTCCTCCACCTGTTCCCTACTCTCACTACAGATCACAATGTCATCTGCAAACATCATAGTCCACGGGAACTCCTGTCTGATCTCGTCTGTCAACCTGTCCATCACCACTGCAAATAAGAAAGGGCTCAGAGCTGATCCTTGATGTAATCCCACCTCCACCTTAAACGCATCAGTCACTCCCACCGCAGACCTCACCGCTGTCACACTACCCTCGTACATATCCTGTACCACTATTACATACTTCTCTGACACTCCCGACTTCCTCATAAAATACCACAACTCCTTCTCTAGGCACCCTGTCATATTCTTTCTCTAAATCCACAAAGACACAATGCAACTCCTTCTGACCTTCTCTGTACTTCTCCATCAAAACTCTCAAAGCAAACATCGCATCTGTAGTGCTCTTTCCTGGCATGAAACCATACTGCTGATCACTAATCATCACCTCCTTTCTTAACTTAGCTTCCACTACTCTTTCCCATAACTTAATACTATGACTGATCAGTTTAATCCCTCTAATTACTACAGCTCTGCACATCACCCTTATTCTTAAAAATCTGTACCAAAACACTTTTTCAACATTCCTCAGGCATTCTCTCACTTTCCAAGATTTCATTAAACAATCTAGCTAAAAGCTCCACTGCCATTTCATCTAAACACCTCCATGCTTCCACAGGAATGTCATCTGGACCAACAGCCTTTCCGTTCTTCATCCTCTTCATAGCTATCCTTACTTCCTCCTTGCTAATCCACTGCACTTCAGGATTCCCTATCCGCACATCATCCAACCTTCTCTCCCTCTCATTCTCTTCATTCATCAACCCCTCAAAGTACTCTTTCCATCTGCTCACACTCTCCTCGCTTGTGAGTACGTTTCCCTCACCCTTTATCACCTTTACCTGCTGTATATCTTTACTAGCTCGGTCCCTCTGTCTAGCCAATCGGTACAGGTCCTTTTCTCCCTCCTTAGCGTCCAACCTTTTATACAACTCTTCATACGCCTTATCCTTAGCCTTCGCCACCTCTCTCTTTGTCATACACCTCATCTCCTTATACTCCTGTCTACTTTCATCTGACAATCCCACTTCTTCGCCAACCTCTTTCTCTGTATACTCTCCTGTACTTCCTCGTTCCACCACCAGGTCTCCTTGTCCTCCTTCCTCTTTCCAGATGTCACACCAAACACCTTTCCAGCCATCTCTCTTACTAGCTCTGCTGTAGTTACCCAGCAATTCGGTAACTCTTCACTGCCACTCAGTGCCCGTCTCAACTCTTCCCCGAGCATCACCTCACAATTACCCTTTTTCAATTTCCACCATTTGATTCTTGGTGCTGCCCTCACACTCATCCTCCTCTTCTTGATCACCAATGTCATCCTACAAACCACCAGATAGATTTTACCCAGCCACTGGGAATGCACAAGCCAGTGCATTTCTTTGTGCCGGTCCCAAGCCCGGATAAATGGGGAGGGTTGGGTCAGGAAGGGCATCTGGTGTAAAATTTTGCCAAATCATACATGCAGACTACTGAATCCTACACAATTGCACTTTATAAGCACTTACACGAGTGCATGGATCGTGCTATCCCAAACAGAACCAAGATGCTATCCTCCAAAAAAAGGTATCCAATCTGGTGGTCCCCTGCCATAAACAAACTGTACAACATAAGGAAGAAACTGTTGCAAGAGAGAGTCAAATCCCATGAGTGGAGGAGCTCCCTGGTCAGCCTCAGTAAGAAGCTGCGATCCCTGATAAAATCCTCCAAAGCTAGTTATGAAAACAAAATTGCCACTGATTCTAAAGACAACCACAAAACATTCTATAGCTGTCTCAAAATTCTCAATGGAAACACTCAGATCTGCTCTGAGTTACAGCACAGTGGCACTAAATATACAGACCCAAATGATACTGCCAACATCCTGGCAGATAGGCTCAGTGCTAACTTTACCCCCTCTCACCCCCTAAAGAGCCCATCTGTATACCGGAAGAATGCAAAGTTCCTGTAATCACAGCTGCACAGGTAAAAACCACACTCTCCAAAGCCAAAAACACAGCATCCATGGGACCAGACAACATCCCAGGATGTGTTCTACATGAACTACAGAACGAACTGGCACCCCACCTAAGTACCATGTTCAATCATAGCCTCACCTCAGGCTTTGTGCCTGCTGAATGGCTCACAGCGATGGTTATCCCAATCCACAAGGGAGGAACCACCACGGACCCTGGGAACTACTGCCCAATTAGCCTGACAAGCCTAGTCTGCAAGGCCATGGAATGTATCATGGAACTTATAAACAAAGACATTGGTAATCTCCAAACTCTGGACCCCACCCAGTTTGGGTTTGTAAAAGGCAGATCAAGTCTCCTAAACCTGACAGACATCTTTGAAGCAGTCACCAAAGCCGTAGACTAGGGTAAGGTGGTTCACACAGCCTATCTAGATCTTGCCAAGGCTTTTGACACCATCCCCCACTCTGGAATTATAGATAAACTCACTAAACTAGGTATAAATCCCTATGTCACAAGATGGGTTGCCAACTGGATCACTGACAGAACCCACACTGTGAAAATAGCAGACTCCAAATCCAACTTCAGACCAGTGACAAGTAGAGTACCACAGAGTTCAATCCTGAGTCCTCTCCTGTTTGGTATCTACTTCTCTGAAGTACAGGCTAATACAGAAGGTCTTTGGTTAACGAAGTTTGCAGAGGACTGCAAACTAGGAGCCATAATCGAAACTCCTAACGATGTGGACATCCTACAAAAGGGCCTCACTGAGACAGATGCCTGGTGTCAAAGTCATGGCCTTAAGTTCAATGCCAAAAAGTGCACAGTCATCCCCTTTGGTAAAAACTCTGTACCTATGAACTACAACATAGGCGGTAGTATACTTAACACTAAAAGTGTGATAAGAGACCTTGGGACACAGGTGGACAGTAGTCTCTCCTTTGATAATCACATCACCACAGTAGTCAGGAAATCCTTCTACGTGGCACACCTCATCACAAAAGATTTCTCATCCGGAAAAAAAAAAAAAAAAAATTAAAAGAGGTCATTGTTCCCCTCTACTCATCACTCATTAGACCCATTATAGAGTACAAAGCCCCTTTTGGTATGTACCTCACAAGACAACAACTGGAAAGGCCGCAGAAATACCTCACAAAGAGGATTACCGGCCTCAAACAGATGCCCTATGGAGATCATCTCAAAAAACTCCAGCTTTACTCAGTCGCTTATCGCCTGCGCAGAGGTGATCTCTGCCTAACATACAAATTATGTCAAACCCAGAGCTGTTGGACATGCTCCACTTAAAGAAATCCCAATCACTCAGAGCTGCATGCTCTAGGGACCTAAACCATATCACCACAATAAACAGAACATGCCGGAGGGCTAGATTCCTGTCCCAGAGACTTCCCATACTCTGGAATAAACTACCTATCTATATCAAACAAAGCTCCTCATTAGCACTCAAGAAAAATCTTGATGGATTGGATGGGAAATAGGAAATTTACCTCGGGGATCACTTCTGTGGCTCTGCTCGACAGTGGTACAGGAAAATAATTTTCTTGGGTGGCAAAAGCCAGGCTTTTAGGCTGGGCTTGTATAGGCCCCAAGGCAGATAGCCTGGTACCTACCTATGAACCTACAGTTGTGTACACTTACAATACATGTAGATGTGAGTGTATTCACTGTTGCAGTCATTACATTTGGGTTATCTGCTTGCATTAGCCCTCAGTCGGCCTGATTATGAAAGTCTTGGGTCCTGCGTCGGTTGGTGTTTCATCTTCCATGATGTCAGGTAGTCAGGGGTATAAAAGCATGCAGCCGATGCCATTACATCAGTTTTTCTTGCCCCAGATATCAGGTGCCTCCCTAATGGGAAGCAACTAAATATATATATATATATATATATATATATGTATATATATATATATATATATATATATATATATATGTATATGTGTATGTGTGTGCAAGGTTATACCTCCAACAAAAAAGCAAATACACCAAAAAGCTTTTAATCATAGTAAAGGAGAATAGAGGTATAGCCAAAAGTCAGGGGGCTGGAGGAAGGGTAACCAGGACTGCAACAGTGAATACACTCTAATATCTACATTTATGATAAGTGTACACAACTGTACTATCTTCTTCGTGTTTCACAGTTGGTCATCACATCTGAGTAGATTCCCAAAGCTAAGGATGGGAAGAGGAATTTAGATAGCATTAGGACCAGCTATAAGGCCCTGCAAGACTTCAGTGGCAAAGCCAGCTCTGGATTTAGAGAAAATTGGCAAATGGTAATGCGTGGTGAAAGTATGTACAGAACTCCAGGTAGCAGCTTCTAGGATGTCCCTGGTAGGAACACCTCTGAGAAAGGCTGTAGAGGTAGATGAAGCCCTGGTTGAGTGTGGTCTTATCCCCTGTGGGATAGGTTTTCCATGGTGCTTAGAGCCGAAATGAATGCAATGGCTTATCCATTTAGAAATGATTTGCTTTGAAATGGCCTCTCTCTGCCCCTGCAGCAAATGCCACCAGCCCAGTTCAGATATCCTTTGAGGGTTAGTCCTGTTCAAGTAAAACCTAAGTTGTCTGTGCACATCTAAGGAGTGCAGTATCTGTTCCCATTTGTTCTGAGGATTAGAAAAGAAGGTTGGAAAATGAATGGACTGATTAAGAGCTACACTGGATACTACCTTGGGCATGAAGGAGGGATTGGTCCTGAGGGACACCCTGTCCGCATGAAAAATGATGAAAGGCTCCACTGCCATAAGGGCCTGTAATTCAGATACCTTTCTTGGAATTTTAACTCTGCATTTGCAGCTGGCTTAAAAGGAGTTGGAGTGAGTTTTTCCAATACAAAGTTAAGGCCCCAGGCAGGAGTTGGGGCTCTCCTGGGTGGTCTTAAGTTTTTGGCCCCTCTGAGGAACTGCTTGAGCAGTGGATGAGAGAAGAGGGGTGGTTGTGGCGTAATAAGCTGAAATTGTTGAGGCATGAATTTTGATGGAGGAAAAAGAAAGGCTCTTGTGAAGCATCTCAGTTAAGTACTGAAGAATCGGAGGTAATTTGGGCGCTGCTGTGTCTATATCTTGAGTTTGGTTCCAGGCACAGAATCTTTTCCATCATAAGATTTTCTAGTACTAGGCCTCCTTGCCTCCAAAATGACATCCAACACTTGTTTACTGAGGGATGGTAACAGAGAGATTAGATAATTAACCAGGCTGCCAGGTTCAGGGTTTGAAGCTGAGGATGCAGAATCTGGCCCTCCTGCTGTGACAGCAGGGTGGGGGTCTGAGGCAGCTGCCATGGAGCCAGCAGTGACACTGCACAAGAGGGGGTACCAGTGTTGGCATGGCCAGTCTGGTGCAATCGGTATCGTCCTTGGTTTGTCCTGTTTGATCTTTAGTAGTACTCTGGAGAGGAGAGGCAGAGGAGGAAAGGCATAAACTGATAGATTTTTCCAGCTGAAGGACAGGGCATCCACTTTCCAGGCTTGTTTGTGGGGAGTCCTTGTGCAGAATTTGTCCAACTGGTAGTTCTGGGGGGAGGCAAACTGCTCTATATCTGTGCTCCCCCATTTCTTTATCAACATGTTGAAAGTCTTTGGTTCCAGTTTCCACTAGTGTGGGTCCATGAGATTTCTGCTTAGTTCGCCTGCCAGTGTATTTAGTTTTCCTGACAGGAATTGAGCCTGTAGATGCACTTGGTAGCTCAAAGCTGTGTTCCACAGAGCCATGGCTAGTCTGCAGAGGGGGTATGAATGGGTACCTCTTGCTTGTTTATGTACCGCATAACAGTGGTGTTGTCCGTCTTTACCATCAATTGTCCTGGAAAAATGTGGTCCTTGAAGGCTATCAGGTGCATTTGACTTTGGTTCCATTTGCCCTGAATGCACTTCCCTGCCAGGTGAGCCCCCCCCCATGCATAGTCTGATGCGTCTGTTAGGGTTTGGGCGGCAGGGGGTAGAGTGAATGGTAGTCCCTTGTTTTGGCAGCAGGCCTCTGCCCAACAAAGGAACTCTAACTGTAGGCAAGTTATGACAGGAATCATTGCTTCTAGATCTTGAGAATGTTGACACCATAGGCTTTTTAGATACCACTGTAGTTTCCTCATATGCAGTCTTGCATATGGAATAAGGAGAATGCAGGAGGCCATGAACCCCAAGGCTTGCAGTATTTGCCTTGCATATAGCAGGGTTTTTGTGGCCATTAGTATGAAGTAAGTTGTCAAATGAATTTGTTTCTCTGGTGTGAGGAAAGCTGTCTGGGAAGTGGCGTTCAAGCTTGCTCCCAGGAATATAATTTGACAGTGTACCAGATGTGATTTCTTTTCGTTTATGGTGTACCCCAGACAAGTTAGCACCTTTTGTACAAATGCCAGATGATTCAAAAGTATGTCCTGGCTTTCTGTGTGAATTAGACAATCGTCCAGGTATGGGTATATGTGAATATTTCTTCGCCTGCAAAATGCAAGGACTGGAGCTAGACACTTTGTGAATACCCTGGGCGCAGTAAATAAGCCAAAGGGCAGTGCAGAGAACTGATAGTGCATGCAGCCTGCTTTGAAGCGTAGGTATCTTCTGAGAGATTCCCTGATTGGGATGTGCAGGTAGGCTTCCTTTAAATCCAGTGTTGTCAACCAGGCATCCTTGCCTAGCATAGGAAGCAACTGGTGAAGAGTTAACATCTTGAATTTTGGGATCACCAAAAAGGTGTTTAGGACAGAAAGGTCCAGGATAGGACGCCATGAGTTGTCTTTTCTGGGTACCAGGAAAAGTCTTGAGTAAAAACCTTGTCCCTTTTCCTCTTCTGGTACAGTTTGAATAGCCCTTATGCTTAGAGACAGTATTTGCTTTTGAGCCTCTGCCCACTGATTTGGGGGTAGATCTGGCCAACCGTTTGGGGTTGGTAATGTGTGGATGTTAAATCTGTATCCTTGGGGAAACTATATTTAAAACCCATTTGTCCTGGGTAATGAGTTCCAGTTTTTTGCCTGGAGAGCAATCTTTCCCCCTAAAGGAGCAGTTAGTTGAGAAGTGCTTGGAAGTTTTAAAGTTAAGTAATTGAGACAGCTTACCATGGGGGGGGGGGGTCTTACTACTCCCTGATTTGGAAGTGGGAGCCCCCCACTGCTTAGTCATGTGAGTACCCTGGGACTGAAGCCTGGGTGTTCTGCTGGATCTGGGTTTGGACTGAGAAGACCTGAAGAGGCAGGAAAGGACCAATTCTTAGGAGGCCAATACCTACAAAATCTTGGAGGCTGTACTTGTAGGAAATTTTTAACAGTTTGCATAGATTTAGCTTTTTCCTCCATCATTTTAAGTACTTCTGCTTTGTTGCCAAACAGGCGGTCCTGATTTAAGGGAGCATCCAGCAATTTAGCTTTAACATGATCTGGCAAAGATTGTTCCTTAAGCCAAGCATGCCTTCTAAGTACAGACCCAGTGACAGCAGCCCTGCAAGATGCCTCTAGTGAATCAAAACCACATTGCAAAGTAGGTTTTCCAACTTGTTCAGCAGAATGCATTAAATCCTGTAAATCCTTATTTTCAGCACAGTCAGGAATCATCATTTTCTGTTTAAGCAATCTAATAATATGCTGCTGATACTGGATGAAATACCATATGAAACAGGCAGTTTAAGGCCCTAAAGGCCAAGGTTGCAGAAGTGTATACCTTCTTACCCAATCTATCCAGCTCCCTGGAATATCTATCAGAGGGGGTAGGATTTTTGGCAGTAGTAGCCTTAATGCCCTTGGGTCCCTGTGGAATGGTCTCCGGATCCGCAGTAAGATTTTTAAAAAGGTACTTGTGAGAGTCAGGAACCCTGTAATATCTACTAGGTTTTCTGGGAGCGGGAGGTAGAGAGTCAGGGGCCAAGCTAGATTCCGAAAAGGCATCATCAACAATTACTAGTACAGGAGGGATAGCTGAAGGCCAGTGTTGGGGCAGGAGTAAGAAATTCCTAAGCCTCTTTTTAGAATCAGAGTAATCCTGGCTTTCCCAGCGAAAATGCTCCCTAAGAGTATGCAAGGTTTCACCAAAAGAGAAATCCTCTGGGGGGGGGAGGCAGAGGGAATAGAGTCCTTTGCATCAGAATCCTCATAGATAGATAAGGGTAAATCCTAGTCATCAGAGGAAACAGAAATTTCAGAAACCTGATCAGCAGTATCATAAGCAAATTCAATCCTAGGTCTCAGAGGGGGAAGGTTGGCTTCCCCTGATTAAAGTAATAAGGTCTTCAGCCATTCTGATTTGTTTTTTAGGCATAGAGGCCTGACCATGCAGTCTGGGCGTCAGTTTTCTAAGCATGGTTTGAGTTTTAGGCCTTGAAGAATAAGATGGCGGTTTAATATGCAAGTCAGTAGGCCTGAATACACCCTCAGAAGCCAGTGCCTGCACAGCGGCTCCGGAACCATCCAAAGTAGAGACATCCTCAGGTTCCACAGCTGAAGCATCTCGAGGCATACCGGACTCTGAATGGGTCTCAGTAGAGGCCTGCAAATCTGAAGTAGTGGGCATCAGGGGCTGCAAAAGCACTTCACTGAGTACTGGCAAACTGGCGACTAGCTTAGGAGAAGTGTCGTCGGCAGCTTTGGACCTAGGCGGCCTGTCTCTGTCCTTATCTTTGCGGTTTTTTTTCGGAATGTCAGTAGTCGGGTGGCTTACGGAAGACATATCTGGGTAATTGAACAGAGTACCAAAATATTTAGAAGTGTAAATATAGAGATGACGAATACTTCGTTGTTTAAATAAGGCACAAAACCGACAGCGAGGTATGTCACGGTCAGGGCCTAGGCAAGGAATACAGTACGAATGAAAATCTTTATGAGGCATTTGCTTTCCACAAGAAATACAATTATTGACTTACTGACATCGGTTTAGAGAAAGAAAAGTTTCCCCAACGGGGTACTTAGTTTTAGTTGAAGACTTCAGTTCTGAAACTCGAAAACGAAAATTTCAGGAGTCTGCCGACTGGCACTTGCAAACTACTTCTGCTTCGGGCACCGCACGGCAAGAAAGACTGATGTAATGGCGTCGGCTGCATGCTTTATACCCCTGACTACCTGACATCATGGAAGAGGAGACAGCAACCGACACAGGACCCGAGACTTTGATAATCAGGCTGACTGAGCGCTATTGCAAGCAGATAACCCAAATGTGATGACTGCAACAGTGAAACACGAAGAACATCTGATAAAAAAGGCTAAGCAGCTAATGGCAGATTATTTGTAAAAAGTAAACAGTCGAGCTGCAGCCCTATAACAGCTAAAAAAAATACAAAAATGTTAGTACTTCGGTTTAGTTAACACAAGACAAAGGCAATAAAAACAGATCTGAGTAGAGGGACACTGAAAAGGATCTTTAGGAAAAGAAGAGAATAAACTGGAGGCCTACTGTGAAGATATATACAGGAAGAAAAGGAGAAAAGGTTTGAGAAAAGGAGCCAAATAAGTTTAAAGAATTAAAGCTAGTAAAGTTAACAGAAGAACATCAATGTTTCACTAGCCATATAAAGAAGGCAGAGATCAGTGAGGCTATAAGACATTTAAAAACTGGGAAAACACCTGGTGTGAACAGTTTGCCAAATGAAGTTTGGGGAAAAAAGTGGGTGGACTCATTAGAAAGTACAGTTTTGTACCTACCATAAATGTAGATGTCCGAACTGGATAGCATCTGCAGTCATAACAAATGGGTTGTCCTGTCGTCAGGCAGCCCTTCGGTCGGCCGGATTCCAAAGTCTGGGTCCGGCTTCGGCTGATGTCGCACTTCACCCGACGTCATCTCTGCTGGTCTTGGGGTATAAAGGCATCAGCCGACGCCATTTTCCTCAGTGTTTCTTGCCCCAGATGCCAGTTGCCCTCTTGGAAGGCTAAATTTTGGATAAATGCCAATGTTTCCAAAAGGATAGAAGGCAAACACAAAAAATAAGCATGTATGTACATATATACAAACAAATACACCATAAGAGACCCCCCCCCCCCCAGCTAGCTATTAGGAGGGTAAATACCCTAGGAGTACCACAGAGGGGAAGGAGGGAGGGTAATCCTGACTGCAGATGCTATCCAGTTCGGACATCTACATTTATGGTAGGTACAAAACTGTACTATGTCCTTCATGGATGCATATGCAGTCATAACAAATGGGTAGAATACCATAGCCAACTAGGGGAGGAGGAAGAAAAAATTATGGTGTGGTTAGGATCCCTTGCAGTACAGCAGTGGCAAACCCTGCTCGGAATCTAGAGTACAGAGGTAAATTATAATGCTTGGCAAATGTATGCACGGAGGTACAAGTAGCCGCCTCAATAATGTCCTTGGTTGCCACTCCTCGTAAGAAAGCTGTGGTAGTGGCTGTAGCCCTTGTAGAATGAGGCCTTATGTTCTGTGGAATTGGTTTTCCATGGTAGGAGTAACAGAATCGTATGCAATTTCCTATCCATTTGGAGATTGTCTGTTTGGAAATTGCTTTTCCTTCCCTTCCTGTTGCATAGGCTACAAAAAGCTGGTCAGTTTTTCTGCTACTTTTGGTTCTGTCCAGGTAGTAGCGTAGCTGTCTATGTACATCCAAGGTATGCAGCATTCTTTCCCCTCTGTTTTGTGGATTGGGGAAGAAGGTAGGTAGGTGGATTGCCTGGTTTAAAGACACTCTGGATACCACCTTAGGCATAAATGTAGGATTAGTTCTCATGGACACCCTATCTTGATGGAAGATTAGGAAGGGTTGTACTGCCATTAAGGCCTGGAGTTCTGAAACCCTCCTTGCTGAAGTAATTGCCAGTAGGAAAGCAGTTTTCCATGACAGGTGCTGTAGATCTGCTGTTGCTGCTGGTTCAAACGGAGGGAGTGTCAACTTTTCTAGCACAAAGTTCAAGTCCCATGCTGGTAATGGTGGTTTCCTAGGAGGTTTTACATTCTTGATCCCTCTGAGGAACTGCCTGAGTAGAGGATGTGAAAAGACAGGTGGATCAAAGCTGTATTCTGCTGAAATAGCTGATGCATGTATCTTGATGGAGGAGTAGGACAGGCCTGTATGTAGAAGCTCTGCCAAATACTCCAGAATGTTAGCAATATCTATACTCGACACATCTTTTCCTCTTTCAGCACTCCAAATGACAAACCTTTTCCATTTTCCTGCATAGTTCCTTCTTGTTGAAGGTCTGCGGGCTTCAAGGATAATGTCTTTAACCCTTTGGGAAAGATCTGGATTAGTTGCATCTATGTGATGTTCCAGGCAGTCAGTTGTAAAGTTTTTAGGTTTGGATGCATGATGCTGTAGTTGTTCTGAGTTAACATCAAAGGCATCAGGGGTATTGTCCACATTTTCTCCCGAGACATGCTCCTCAGCAATGGGTACCAGTGTTGTCTTGGCCAGTTCAGAGCTATCAGGATTATCCTTGGACGTTCCTCCTTGATTTTTAGTAATACCCTGTGTATCAAGGGAAGAGGTGGAAATGCATATGCTGTCAGACCTTTCCAGCTGAAGGAGAGCGAATCCACCTTCCATGCAAGTGGGTGGAATGTTCTTGTGCAGAATTTTTTGAGCTGGTGATTGAGAGGGGAAGCGAATAGATCTATTTGTGGCATTCCCCATTTCTTTATGATGGTCTTGAAGATGTCCGGGTGTAGCATCCATTCGTGAGCATCAGAGGTGGTTCTGCTTAACATGTCTGCTAGAGTGTTCTCCTTTCCCGGTACAAATATTGCCTGTAACTGGATGTTGTAGCTGAGTGCCAGATTCCAAAGGTCCAAAGTCATTCTGCATAGGGGGTATAAATGAGTGCCTCCCTGCTTGTTGATGTACCACATGACTGTGGTGTTGTCTGTCCTTATCAAATGTCCTTCTTTGAGGAATGGTCTGAATTTTTGGATTGCCAGTTTTACTGCCAGCATTTCTTTTTGGTTTATGTGCAGGTGCAGCTGGTCCTGAGTCCACAATCCTTGTACGCATTTGTCCAGCATGTGCGCTCGCCATCCTAGGTCTGAGGCGTCTGTTGTGATGGTTTGGCTTGTTCGAAAGTTGTGGAAGGGTAGGCCTGGGTTTGACTGGCATGCTTGAGCCCACCATAGGAACTCCTGTTTTAGGCATGGTATTAGTGGTATTTCTGCTTCTAGACTGTGCCTGTGTTGGGACCATAAATTCTTTAGGTACCACTGTAGTTTTCTCATATGCAGTCTGGCATGTGGGACCAAGATTATGCATGATGCCATGAAGCCCAAGGCCTGCAAAACTTTTCTTGCTGTTAGTTTGTTCTGTTTTGTTAATGCCAAGAAGTAAAGAGGGAGTTCTTTTTGTTTTTCTGCAGTTAGGAATGCCATCTGTCTTACTGTGTCCAATTCCGCGCCCAAGAATGTTCTTGTTTGGGATGGTATCAGCCTTGACTTTTGTAAATTGACTGTGTATCCCAGGGCTTGTAGCAAGTAAATGACCCTTTGTAAATCTGTTGTCAGCTTGCTTTTGTTGTCCGCTTGTAGCAGGCAGTCGTCCAGGTATGGATAAATTTGGATTCCCTGTAGTCTGCAGTGGGCGATTACTGATGCCAGGCATTTTGTGAATACTCTGGGCGCAGTAGATAAGCCAAAGGGCAATGCTGAGAATTGATAATGCTCTGATCCTGCAAGAAATCCGAGGTATCTTCTGCAATTTGGTCGAATGGGGACGTGCAGGTATGCCTCCTTGAGATCTAGAGTTACCAGCCAACACTCCTTGCCCAGCATGGGAAGAAGTTGCTGTAGGGTCAGCATTTTGAATTTTGGGACAATGATGTATGTGTTTAAGTTGGACAGGTCGAGAATAGGTCTCCAGCTTTTTTCTTTTCTTGGTACTAGGAAGAGTCTGGAGTAGAATCCTTTGCCCTGTTCTGTTATTGGTACTCTTTCCACAGCTCTCATCTTTGTTAATTGCCTTATCTGTTGTAGAGCTTCTATTTTTTGATTTGGAGGCAGGTTTGGCATTCCTCTTCTGACTGGTAAGGTGTAGAAGTGGAACCGGTAGCCTTGGTCTATGGTTTGCAAAATCCACTTGTCTTTTGTGATATAGTGCCAATTTTTCGAAAATAAGGCTAACTTTCCACCTAATGGTGCTGCTATTTGCTCCTTGGTAGGCGGAGTTAGAGCCAAGTCACTGTGATTGTCCTGTTGCAGTGGTAGTGGTCGTGTCTGTGCCTCTGTTATTACCTTGCCACTGTCGTCCTCTGTAGGCACCTCCTCTGGATTGATTTCTGCCTCTGGAGCGTCTATTCCTGCCCCTTTGGGATCTAGTGGAGTCAGGAAAGGACCAATTTTTGGCAGGCCAGTTCCTGCTAAACCTTGGGGGCTGAACCTGTAAGAAATCTTTAACTGTTTGTACAGATTTTGCCTTTTCTTCCATTTTCTTCATTACCTCCTGGGCAGGTGTACCAAATAAACTGGCCTTATCCATAGGAGCATCTAATAGCTTAGCTTTAACATGATCCGGTAAGACCTGCTCTTTCAACCATGCATGTCTTCTTATCACTGTGCCAGTCATGGCTGATCTAAATGAGGCCTCCAGTGCATCATAGCCACATTTTAAGGAGTGGTTACTAACCTGTTGTATGTTATTCACCATTTCTAATACATATTTCTTATCTATAGATTCATCAGAGGTTAGTCTTTTAGTTAACTGATCAAGCATAAACTCTTGGTATTGGATCATGTGAAACTGACAGTTTAAAGCTCTAGCTGAGAGAGTAGCAGAAGTGTAAACTTTTTTACCCCATCTGTCTAAAGACCTGGCTTCCCTTTCTGAAGGAATAGGGTTTCTTGCTGTGGTCGAGGCTACTGCCTTAGGCCCCTGGGAAATAGTTTCGGGGTCTGCCAGTGGGGCCTTGTATAGGTGGTGATGAGTGTCTGGTACCCTGTAAAATCTATCAGGTTTGGCAGGGGCTGGAGGTAAAGAATCAGGAGCAGTGCAGACATCATTAAATGCATCATCCACAACAGGTAAAACAGGAGGAATAGCTAAGGGCCTATGTTGTGGTAAGTGCAGAAAAGTCCTAAGCCTTTTTCTTGAATCTGAGAAATCTTGTCCCTGCCATTGGAATTGCTCTCTCATGGCATGTAAGGTTTCCCCAAAGGAAAATTCCTCTGGTGGAGAGGCAGCTGGGATGGATTCTTCCGCATCAGAGTCTTCATAAGTAGAGAAAGGATCCTCTGGCTGTTCTGTAATGTCGGAGTCATCCGCAGAATCCTCAGAGGACACTGGCTCAGGGGGCTCTGTTCTAGGTCTCTTTTCTGGGGGCTGAGAGGCCCTGTCTGGGTGAGATTGGGATCCCCTAATTAAGGATATTAAATCTTCTGCCAGAGTAAGCATTTGTGAAGTGGAAGTGGGCCTGTGTGAGGGAGGTTTAACAGGCACTGACTTAGCAGATTTGGCTGCTTTAGCCCTGGCAAAGGCCTTGATAGACATGGCTGCAGGGGGTCTAGCAGCACCACGTGCTGGGGTAGAGACATCCAAAGGGATGGTGTCTGATAACTCACTGGAAGCCACAGTTGTAGGCAAAATTTCTGAGGCCGATTCAGGTAAAGTAGCGGGAGCCTCAGTAGTAGTCATGGATTCGGCTGAAGATTGACCAGTTTTCTTGGTTTCGCCTAAACCGAGACACTTGCGGCTTGCTTAACCGTGGTTTCGCCGAAACCGCGGACCGCGAGTGTCGGTCTTTTTCCTTGCGTTTTTTAACAATTTGGGTAGTCGGAGGATCCGACGGCATAATGTACGCAAAGTCTGAGCCGAAAAACTGTTCAGCAAACTCCGACCGACGCCTTAGCGTTCGTCGGTTGAAGGAAGCACAGGCAGAACAGGCTGCTACGTCGTGGTCTGGGCCTAAGCAAGGCAGACAGTAAGAGTGGAAATCTTTGAGGTATTTGTTTCCCACAAGTTAAACAGTTATTGACTTTTTCTGACATCGGCTGAGGCAAGAAAGAGTCCCCAACGGGGTACTTAGCTTTTTAGAAGTCTTCGAAGTAGTATTCGGTAGTAGTAATCTCTGGATCTGACCGACCGGCACTTGCGAACAGCTTCTGCTTCGGGCGCCACGCGGCAAGAAAGACTGGGGAAAATGGCGTCGGCTGATGCCTTTATACCCCAAGACCAGCAGAGATGACGTCGGGTGAAGTGCGACATCAGACGAAGCCGGACCCAGACTTTGGAATCCGGCCGACCGAAGGGCTGCCTGACGACAGGACAACCCATTTGTTATGACTGCAGATGCATCCATGAAGGACATCTTTAATGCAGCTATTTAAATCATATACCAGACAGCAGGTCAAGTGCCAAAGTCAATGAAGGAGATGGTGATAGTAGTGCCAAAACAGGGGAAAAGATGGGACTCAACCAGGCTCACATAGACCAATATCAGTCCTAACTATGATTACAAAGCTTTTACAACAACTTTAACAAAGGGTGGTTAAGACAGTGATTAGAATAATGGGATTAATGTGAGTTTATAGAAGGAAGACAGACTTTCAACAATATTACGAAAACATTGATGCAAAGAGATACAGAAGGCCATTGTACATTGTCATACTTTCTGATCAGCGACTGATTAGAAGAAACTTCAAACTCCATGTCAGTCAAATGAACTCTAAGGACAAGGTCATTACAGCACAGCCAATCCTGTGTCATTCCAATGCAGCAGAAGGCCAGTGCATATGCAGGTTTTGTGATTTGGACTACAACTTCAGTTTTAATTAATGCAAACTAAAATACACAACACAGTTCACTTTAGTAACCGAAGCAGTTCAAACACAGATTGAAGAACCTGAAACAAGTTTCCATTTTAAGAAATATTTTCAGAAATGTGACCTCAGACACTGCACTAAAGTTCATAGGTTGGTACTAGGCCATCAGCCCTAGGGGCCTATGCAAGCCTAGTCATAATTCCCTGGATATTTTTTCCCACAATATTTACTTCCCTGGACCCGTCTAGCAGGGCGAATGACATGATCCCCAAGGTGAATTTCCCATCTCCCATCCAATCAAGGTTCCTTTTGAAGAGGGCCAATGAGGCACTCTGCTTGACATGTATGGGCAGTCTATTCCAGAGTATGGGGAGTCTCTGGGTCAGGAACCTATCCTTCCAGCATGTTTTGTTCATTGTGATGACAAGGTTAGATCCCTGGAGCATGTGGCTCTGAGGGATTGGGATTTCTTTAAGTGGAGCAAGTCCAACAGCTCATGGTTTGACATGGCCTTGTATGTTAAGCAGAGATCGCCTCTGAGTAGACGATATGCCACAGAGTACAGCTGGAGTTTTTTTTAGACAGTCAGCATAGGGCATCTGCTTTAGGCCTGTGATTCTTTTAGTGAGGTATTTCTGCGGCCTCTCCAACTGTTGCAGATGTCTTGAGAGGTACATACCAAATGGGGTGTTGTACTCTATAAGGGGTCTAATGAGGGATGAGTACAGCGGGGCAATGACCTTTTTTCTGGATGAGAAGCCTTTAGTGATGAGGTGTGCCACACAGAAGGATTTCCTGACTGTTGTGGCGATGTGGTTATCGAAGGTGAGACCACTCCACCTGTGTCCCCAAGTCTCTCATCACACTTTCGGTGTTTGGTGTATTGCCACCTATGTGGTAATTCATGAGTACATGGTTTTTCCCAAAGGGATAACTATACATTTCTTGGCATTAAGCTTGAGCCCATGGCTCTGGCATCAAGCATCCGTTTCTGTAAGGCCCTTTTGTTGCATATCCACATCATTTGGGTATTCAATAATGGCTCCCAGTTTGCAGTCATCTGTGAACTTTGTTAGTCAGAGTCCCTTAGTGTTGGCCTGTACTTCAGAGAAGTAGATGCTAAACAAGAACGGTCCCAGGACTGAACCCTGTGGTACTCCACTTGCCACCTGTCTGGAGCTAGATTTGGAGTCGGCTACTTTTACAGTCTGGGTTTAGTCAGTAAGCCAGTTGGCAACCCATCGAGTGACACAGGGATTTATGCCCAGCTTAGTAAGTTTATCTAGGATTCCAGTGTGGGGGATGGCGTCAAAGGCCTTGCCGAGGTCCAGATAGGCTGTGGACTGCCTTACCATCGTTCACAGCTCTAGAGACTGATTGGAAGAAGTCAATTAAGTTCAGGAGACCAGATCGGCCCTTCAGAAACCCAAATTGGGTGGGGTCCAGTGTTTGAAGGTTGCCAACGTCTTTGTTTATAAGTTCCATGATAATGTGTTCCATGCCCTTGCAGATCAGGCTCGTCAGACTGATGGGATAGTAGTTCCCGGGATCCAAGATGGATCCCCCCCCCCTAGTGGAGTGGAATAACAGTACCTGTGCGCCACTCTGTGTGCACGAAGTCTGAGGTGAGGCTATGATTAAACATGACACTTGGGTGAGGTGCCAGTTCATTTTGTAGTTCATGTAGTACACAGCCTGGGATGTTATCTGGTCCCATGGATGCTGTATTCTTAGCTTTGGAGAGTATGATTTATACCTGTGTGGCCGTGATTACCTGAATTTGGCAATCTGTTGGTATTGAGATGGGCCCTTTAGGGGGTGAAGTTGGCACTAAAATCGAAATGCCAGGATATTGGCAATATCCTTGGGATCAGTATATTTAATGCCATTCTGTTGTAGCTCAGAGCAGATCTGAGCATTGCCATTTAGGTTCTTGACATAACTATAGAATGCCTTGTAGTTGCCTTTGGAATCTTTAGCAATTTTATTTTCGTAACTTGCTTTGGAGGATTTTATGAGGGATCGAAGATTCTTACTGACGCTGGTAAGGGAGTTTTTTGCATCCTGGGATTTTCCTCTTTTCTGCAACAGTTTCTTCCTTCTGTTGTATAGTTTGTTTATGGCAGGGGACCACCAGATTGGCTTCCTTTTTTTGGAAGAGAGCGTCTTGGTTCTGTTTGGGATGGCACAATTCATGCATGAGTGAATGTGCTCATACAGTGCCTTAGTGTAGGATTCAGCAGTCGAACTTTCAACTCCCGTCTGCATGGGTGTCATGATGTTCATCACTTCTGACTTCAGTAGCATGAAGTTGGCTTTGGAAAATTTTTTTTTTTTTTTTTTTTTACAGAGGTTTCCTTACTGGGGGTGGGGATGGGTTGTGGACGTCAAGGGTGATTAGCTTATGGTCAGACCTGACAAATGAGGGGGGTGACCACTGGTGTGGAGCATCTATCACCCATGTTGGTAATGACCAGGTCTAGGATACTGGAAACCCTGGTGGGACAATGGATTAGCTGGATCCAGGGCATTGGAATTTATGAATTCCAAGAACCATTGTGAAAAGATGTTCGTACCCGAGTAGTTTTCCCAGTTAATGGCAGGGTAGTTGAAATCACCCAGTATTAGGGTGTTTGGTTGTATCTTAATATTTTCCAGTATGTTTAGAAAGGTGTAGTGAGAATCTTGGGACATGGTGGGATATCTGTAACAAGCTACAATTTGGATTGTAATCTTACCTAGTGTTAGTTGCACCTGGAGAATTTCAGATGCATTGTGTTGAGCAACTAGCCTGCCCAGAGTCAACAGGTGGACAGGAGAAATCACCAGAAGCTGACCCTTGGACATGCCTGTTTAGGTGCTTTTTTTGTGAAGTACAAGAGGTGTTTTCCCTTTACCTTTGCAAGGTACTTTGCAATTATAGGCGGTTTAGTGCCTATGATTAAATTCTCCTTATTAACAAGGAGAGTTGAGTGCTTGTATCTGTTTAAGGCTTTCTAGTGCTTTCCAGCAGGTTCTAGAGCAAGTGCTAATCACAAGGGTTCAGATTTTAATGCTACTACTGAGAAACCAGCTAGTTCTAAGGGAAAATTTGAAGAGCAGACTTTCTAACACCTGGAATAGTTCAACCGTAGCACCATGGTGCTGCACCATGTGAAAAATACACATGTTTTTAAGCCAGAAAGTTGAAAGGGATAGAAATCAGCCCAAAATGGCTAATAAAATTACAATTTCGGAGCTGGAAACCACTCCTCTAGTGTTAGAAAGGCAGTACAATGCTCACCACTCCCACTAGTAACCAGTAGGACTTCCCCCTACCACAGCAAGGTGTGTTAAGCTCCGAACACAGAAAATAAAGTCCTGAAACCAGCAAAGCCTGGGATCTGGACTATACTAGCTAGGAAAGGCAGGAAATTGGCAAACAAGATAGTATTTTTTTTTGTTCGTTAAAACAGGCTAAATAATGCAATAAAACAGGAAATAAACACAGAAAAGGCTAACGCACTTGAGTGTGTAGCATTAAACAGTAAATGCAATTAAAACTGTACAAAATTAGCAATTTAAAACTTTTTCAATGAAGCAAGGCAAGTGCAGAACTGAAAAATGATTTAAGAGGCAGTAATACAGGAGAATAAGTAGCCAGTTTACATATACAGAAAAGTCTATATATACACAGAAAAGCAGCTAAAACATTAAAACAATTCAGATGCAGTGCAACCTAGAGCACTTGCGTTGTAGCAATATTAAGGCAAATACAGTTTTAATAAATGCACTAAAATATACTCTATATTTCCAAAATGTTTGAGAAGCACAGTCAGAACACTAGGAGCCTCAGACAATTTTTTTTTTTTTTTTTAGAAAGGAGGAACAGAAGGAAAGCTATACTGCTCAGACAAACTCCTCGTGGTCCTGCAGAGTGGTCCTAGCTACAGAGAACTCAGAAAAGCGACTACTTTCTGGATTTAGGTATCTTTGCTGATTTTTTACTTGGAATAGCTTCTGTAGCTTATCCTGAACAAGCTTAAACTGTTTTTTTTTAGCCGTTTGCTGCATTATTTTAAAATCTGCACTTAAAGTTACTTTTTAGTCGAATTTGATCGAAAGTTTGTTTGTTTAATTTAACTGTTGAGGCTGCCCACTAAAGTGTGCTAGCGTGTGTAACTGATTTATCACTGTTTCTGCATTTTCTGTGTGTTTCTATCAAAAAAACAAAAAAATCATCCTCGTTTTCCCACCTCTCCTCGACTAGTTTAGACCAGTTTACAGGCATTGCTGTATTCTGGGCTGTGGTGTAGTTCCTGTGTTGTCCATTACCTTACTTAGATAGAAGGAAGTTTCTTTGCTCACCAGTGGGAGTGGGGAGCCTTGAGCAGCCTACCTGTCCCTGTAGGAAGTGACCACAGCACAAGAGCTGTAGTAATTGGTTGTTTTGGACCATTTCTAGCTCTTTTGTAGTTCCCTGTTTAAAATCCGCCTCTGGGCGTTTTTGCGCGGTTGTTGGGCATTGCCGGTTAAACTAAGGGTAATGCTGCTCAATGCCAGAAGTCTAAATCTCAAGATGCAGGCACTCAATGCACTCCTCAGCATGGAGAAAGTACAGTTTTGTACCTACCATAAATGTAGATGTCCGAATTGGATAGCATCTGCAGTCATAACAACTGGGTTGTCCTGTCGTCAGGCAGCCCTTCAGTCGGCCGGATTCCAAAGTCGGGTCCGCCGCTGATGTCGCACTTCACCCGACGTCATCTCTGTTGGTCTTGGTATAAAGCATCAGCCGACGCCATTTTCTACAGTGTATCTAGCCCCAGAAGCCAGAAGTCCTATAGAAGGCTAAAAAATTTTGGATAGATGCCAATGTTTCCAAAAGATAGAGGTAAACACAAAATAAGCATGTATGTACATAAATACAAACAAATACACCATGAAAGAAATCCCCACTAGCTAGCTATTAGAAGGGTAAACACCCTAGGAGTACCACAGAGGGGAAGGAGGGAGGTAATCCTGACTGCAGATGCTATCCATTCGGACATCTACATTTATGGTAGGTACAAAACTGTACTATGTCCTTCATGGATGCATCTGCAGTCATAACAACTGGGTAGAATACCATAGCCAACTAGGGAGGAGGATAAAAGTAAATTATGGTGTGTTTAGGATCCGCAGAACAGCAGTGGCAAACCCTGCTCGGGATCTGGAATATAGAGGTAAATTATAATGCTTGGCAAATGTACGGAGGTCCAAGTAGCCGCCTCAATAATGTCTTTGGTAGCCACTCCTCGTAAGAAGGCTGTGGTAGTGGCTGTTGCCCTTGTAGAATGAGGTCTTATGTTCTGTGGAATTGGCTTTCCATGGAAGGAGTAACAGAATCGTATGCAATTTCCTATCCATTTGGAGATTGTCTGTTTGGAAATAGCTTTTCCTTCCCTTCCTGTTGCATAGGCTACGAAAAGTTGGTCAGTCTTTCTGCTGTTTTTTGTTCTGTCCAAGTAGTAGCGTAGCTGTCTATGTACATCCAAGGTATGCAGCATTCTTTCCCCTCTGTTTTGTGGGTTGGGAAAGAAGGTAGGCAGGTGGATTGCCTGGTTTAAAGACACTCTGGATACCACCTTAGGCATAAATGTAGGATTAGTCCTCATGGACACTCTATCTTGGTGGAAGATTAGAAAGGGTTGCACTGCCATTAAGGCCTGTAGTTCTGAAACCCTCCTTGCTGAAGTAATTGCCAGTAGGAAAGCAGTTTTCCATGACAGGTGTTGTAGGTCTGCTGTTGCTGCTGGTTCAAAAGGTGATAGTGTCAATTTTTCTAGCACAAAGTTCAAGTCCCAAGCTGGCAATGGTGGTTTCCTTGAGGTTTTACATTCTTGATTCCTCTGAGGAACTGCCTGAGCAAAGGGTGTGAAAAAACAGGTGGATCAAAGCTGTATTCTGCTGAAATAGCTGATGCATGAATCTTGATGGAGGAGTAGGACAGGCCTGAATGAAGTAGTTCGCCAGATACTCCAGAATGTTAGGCATATCTATGTTTGATACATCTTTTCCTCTTTCAGAACTCCAAATGACAAACCTTTTCCATTTCCCAGCATAATTCCTTCTAGTTGAAGGCCTGCGTGCTTCAAGAATAATGTCTTTAACTCTTTGTGAAAGTTCTGTATTAGCAGCTGCTATGTGATGTTCCATGCAGTCAGTTGCAGCGTTTTAGGTTTGGATGCATGGTGCTGAAGTTGTTCTGAGTTAGCATCAAAGGCATCAGGGAATTGGCCACATATTGTTCCGAGACATGCTCCTCAGCAGTGGGTACCAATGCTGTCTTGGCCAGTTTGGAGCTATCAGGATTATCCTTGGACGTTCCTCCTTGATTTTTAGTAGTACTTTGTGTATCAAGGGAAGAGGTGGGAATGCATATGCTGTTAGGCCTTTCCAGCTGAAGGAGAGCGAGTCCACTTTCCATGCTAGTGGGTGGAATGTCCTTGAGCAGAATTTTTTGAGCTGGTGATTGAGAGGTGATGCGAATAGATCTATCTGAGGCATTCCCCATTTCTTCGAGATGGTCTTGAAGATATCCGGGTGCAGCTGCCATTCGTGGGCATCCGATGCGGTCCTGCTTAACATATCTGCTAGAGAGTTTTTTTTTTTCTGGCACAAATATTGCCTGTAACTGGATGTTGTAGCTGAGTGCCAGGGTCCACAGCTCCAAAGTCATTCTGCATAGGGGGTAAGAATGAGTGTCTCCCTGTTTGTTGATGTACCACATGACTGTGGTGTTGTCTGTCCTTATCATCAAGTGGTCCTCCTTGAGAAATGGTCTGAACTTTTGGATTGCCAGTTTTACTGCCAGCATTTCTTTTAGGTTGATGTGCAGGTGAAGTTGGTCCTGTGTCCACAATCCTTATGCGCATTTGTCCAGCATATGCCCCCATCCTAGGTCTGAAGCATCTGTTGTGATGGTCTGGCTTGACCCTTGCGAAGGGCAGGCCTGGGTTTGACTGGCATGCCTGAGCCCACCATAGGAACTCCTGTTTTAAGCATGGTATTAGTGGGATTTCCGTTTCTAGGCTGTGTCTGTGTTGGGACCATAAATTCTTTAGGTACCACTGTAGTTTTCTCATATGTAGTCTGGCAAATGGAACCAAGATTATGCATGATGCCATGAAACCCAAGGCCTGCAGTACCTTTCTTGCTGTTAACTTGTTCAGTTTTGTTAGTGCCAAGAAGTAAAGAGGAGTTCTTTTGTTTTCTGTAGTTAGGAATGCCATTTGTCTTACTGTGTCCAATTCGCTCCCAGGAAAGTCCTTGTCTGGGATGGTATCAGTCTTGACTTTTGTAAATTGACTGTGTATCCCAGTGCTTGAAGCAAGTAAATGACCCTTTGTAAATCTGTTGTCAGCTTGCTTTTGTTGTCTCCTTGTATCAGGCAGTCCAGGTATGGATAAATTTGAATTCCTGTAGTCTGCAATGGGCGTTACTGATGCCAGGCATTTTGTGAATACTCTGGCGCAGTAGATAAGCCAAGGGCAATGCTGAGATTGATAGTGCTCTGATCCTGCAAGAAATCTGAGGTATCTTCTGCAGATTGGTCGAATGGGACTGCAGGTATGCCTCCTTGAGATCTAGAGTTACCAGCCAACACTCCTTGCCCAGCATGGGAAGAAGTTGCTGTAGGGTCAGCATTTTGAATTTTGGGACAATGATGCAAGTATTCAGGGTGGACAGGTCTAGAATTGGTCTCCAACTTTTTCCTTTCTTGGAACTAGGAATAGTCTGGAGTAGAACCCTTTCCTTGCTCTGCTGTTGCCACTGTCTCCACAGCGCTCATGCTTGCTAACTCCATTATCTGTGGTAGAGCCTCTGTCCTTTGATTTGGAGTTAGATTTGGCATTCCTCTTTGTCTGGTAAAGTGTGGAAGTGGAACCGGTAACCTTGATCTATGGTTAAAAAATCCACTTGTCCTTTGTTATGTGGTGCCAGTTTTTGAAAATAAGGTTAGCTTTCCGCCTAGAGGACCTGCTATTTGTTCACTGATTGCTCGCTTTAGGATTTAGTCACTGTGGCTGTGTTGATGTAGTGGCAGGTGTTGAGTCTGTGCCTCTGTTGTTACCTTGCCACTGTCGTCCTCTGTAGGCACCTCCTCTGGATTGGTTTCTGCCTCTGGAACGTCTATTCCTGCCCTTTTGAGGTCTTGTGGAGTCAGGAAAGGACCAATTTTTGGCAGGCCAGTTCCTGCTAAACCTTGGGGGTTGAACCTGCAAGAAATCTTTAACTGTCTGGACTGATTTTGCCTTTTCTTCCATTTTCTTCATAACCTGCTGGGCAGGTGTACCAAACAAACTTGTTTTATCCATAGGAGCATCTAGCAATTTAGATTTAACATGATCCGGTAAAGCTTGCTCCTTTAGCCATGCATGTCTTCTAATTACAGTGCCAGTCATGGCTGATCTAAATGAAGCCTCCAGTGCATCATAGCCACATTTTAAAGAATGGTTCCTAACTTGCTGTATGTTATTTACCATTTCTAATACATATTTCTTATCAAGAGATTCATCAGTGGTTAGCTTTTTAGTTAACTGATCAAGCATAAACTCTTGGTATTGTATCATGTGAAACTGACAGTTTAAAGCTCTAGCTGAGAAAGTGGCTGAAGTGTAAACCTTTTTACCCCATCTGTCTAATGACCTTGCTTCCCTTACAGAAGGAACAGGGTTTTTAGCTATGGTCGCGGCTACTGCCTTGGGACCCTGGGAAATAGTTCCGGGGTCTGCAAGAGGGGCCTTGTAAAGGTGGTGATGAGTATCTGGCACCCTGTAAAATCTGTCTGGTTTGGCAGGGGCTGGGGGTAAAGAATCTGGAGCGGAGCAGACATCATTGAAAGCATCATCCACCACAGAGAGAACAGGAGGTATAGCCAAGGGCCTGTGCTGTGGGAGGTGCAAAAAGGTCCTAAGTCTTTTCCTGGAGTCTGAAAAATCCTGTTGCTGCCATTGGAACTGTTCTCGCATGGCATGCAAGGTCCCAAAGGAGAATTCTGCTGGGGAAGCAGCTGGAATGGATTCTTCAGCATCAGAATCTTCAAAATTGGAGAAAGGAGCCTCTGGCTGGTCAGTTATGTCTGATTCATCAGCAGAATCATCAGAGGACACTGGCTCATGGGGCTCTGCCCTAGGTCTCTTCTCTGGGGCTGAGAGGCCCTGTCTGGGTGAGATTGAGATCCTCTAATTAATGAAATTAAATCTTCTGCCAAAGTAAGCATTTGAGAACTGGAAGAGGGCCTGGTTGAGGGGGTTTAACAGGCACTGTTTTAGTAGTCTTGGCTGCTTTAGCCCTGGCGAAGGCCTTAATGGACATGGCTGCTGGAGGCCTAGCAGCACCACGTGCTGGGGTAGAGACATCCAAGGAATGGTGTCTGATAAGTCAGTGGTAAGCACCGTAGTGGGTAAAATTTCTGAGGCCGATTCAAGAGTGTTAGCAGGGACCTCAGTTGTGGAGATAGATTCAGCTGTATTTTGATCAGTTTTTCGGGTTTCGGCGAAACCGAGACACTCATGATTTGCTTAACCATGGTTTCGGCCGAAACCGCGGACCGCAGTGTCGGTCTTTTCTTTGCGTTTTTGGCAGAATGCATAGTCGGAGGATCCGGCGGCATAATGTACGCAAAATCAGAACCGAAAAACTGTTCTGCAACTCCGACCGGCGTCTAAGCGTTCGTCGGTTGAAAAGCACAGGACGAACAGGCTGCTACGTCGTGGGCTGGGCCTAAGCAAGGCAGGCAGTAAGAGTGGAAATCTTTATGAGGTATTTGTTTCCCACAGGTTAAACAATTATTAACTTTTCTGACATCGGCTGAAAGAAGAGTCCCCAGCGGGTACTTAGCTTTAGAAGTCTTAAGTAGTATTCGGTAGAAGTAATCTCTGGATCCGACCGACCGGCACTTGCGAACAGCTTCTGCTTGCGCCAGCGGCAAGAAAGACGGAAGAAAATGGCGTCGGCTGATGCTTTTATACCCGAAGACCAACAGAGATGACGTCGGGTGAAGTGCGACATCAGCCGAAGCCAGACCCGGACTTTGGAATCCGGCCGACTGAAGGGCTGCCTGACGACAGGACAACCCAGTTGTTATGACTGCAGATGCATCCATGAAGGACATCATCTACGTCTGCGCAGTAACTGAAACCTGGTTCAAGGCTCCTGAGAGCACCCCAGCACTACCAGGCTATACCTCGTATCATGCTTTTCGGCCCCAAAACCCGGGCCGGACCACAAAGGGAGGGGGAGTGTCCATATTCATCAAGGACACCCACACCTCCAGGTTAGTAGCAACACATGAAGCATCAGAGACCATACAGGTGCAACTAACCATAGGCAAAACTGCTATACAACTGGTAGCATGTTACAGACCACCCTCCCAATCTCAGGAACCCCACTCAGCCTTCCTGAAGACATTGGAGGATATGAATGCATCACAAAATACCATCATACTGGGAGACTTCAACTACCCAAACATAGATTGGGTACATTATTCTAGCCCTAACACCCTAGCCCAAAGGTTACTGGAATTCATAAATTCAAATGCACTGGAACAACTAGTCACCTCTCCCACTAGGGGGGATAATATACTAGACCTGATCATCACAAACATGGGGACAAAATGCTCCACACCGGAGGTATATCCCTCACTAGTGAGATCTGACCACAAACTAATCACCCTGGATATACATATCCCACCTACACCCCCAGCACAAAAGAACACAGTGAAAAACTTCTCAAAAGCAGACTTCACTCTTCTTAAGACTGAGATGGGTATCCTTTAAGCCCACTGGGCCAGTGGATACCACATCCCACAATGCCGAATCCTTCACAAATGCTTTCTATGGACATCTCCAAGAATGCATGGATCGTGCAATCCCAAATAAATCAAAGTCCCTCTCCACCAAAGGCAAGCGTCTTGTCTGGTGGACCTCAGCCATTAACAAATTGTATAACAAAAGAAGGAAGCTACTGCACATCAGAGCAAAATCCCATAAAGGGAAGACATCTCTGATCAACATTAGCAGAAAACTACGTTCTCTCATAAAAACATCCAAGGCCAACTTTGAGAGAAAAATCGCTAAGGACACTAAAGATGTCCACAAAGTCTTCTTCATCTATGTTAGAAACCTGGGCGGAAACCCTCAGATATGCTCAGAGTTAGTTCACAACAACAAAAAATACACTGAACCCACAGATATTGCCAACATTCTGGCTGACAGGTTCAGTGCAAATTTCTCCCCTCCCTCACCCCCAAAAGTAGTAATACTTATCCCAGCTGAATGCAATCTCCCTGTCATCTCAGATGTCCAAGTGAGAACCACCCTCAACAAAGCTTAAAACACAGCATCAATGGGACCTGACGGTATCCCGGGTTGCGTGCTACGTGAACTTCAAGAGGAGCTAAACCCGCACATAAAAATGCTATTTAACCTTAGCCTTACGACAGGATATGTACCTGAACACTAGCGTACAGCAACAGTGGTCCCACTCCACAAAGGGGGTACCTCTACAGACCCAGGGAACTACTCCCCCATAAGCTTAACCAGCCTGGTCTGCAAAGCTATGGAAAGAATCATTATGGAACTCAGAGACATAGGGGAACTACAGACACTTGACCCCACTCAGTTTGGCTTTGTAAAGGGCAGATCCTGCCTTTTGAACCTGGTTGACTTTTTCGAAACAGTCACTAGAGCCATTGATGAGGGCAAAGCAGTCCATACAGCCTACCTGGACTTGGCTAAGGCCTTCGACACAATACCCCACTCAGGCATCAGACAAGCTCAACAGCTTAAACGTAAACCCTTATGTCACTAGATGGGTTGCAAACTGGCTAAAGGACAGAACCCATAAAGTTAAAATCGCTGGAGCAATGTCAGACTCTAAGCCAGTCACAAGTGGTGTCCCACAGGGATCTGTCCTGGGACCCCTCTTGTTCGGCATTTATTTCTCAGATGTTAAAGCAAACATGGGAGGGTTGTGGCTGACAAAGTTCGCAGATGACTGCAAACTAGTCGCCATAGTAGATACACCAGCGGACACATACATCCTACAAAAAGGCCTCACAGAAACGGACAACTGGTGCTGGAGTCACGGCCTTAAACTAAATGCCAAAAATGTATGGTCATCCCCTTTGGGAAAAACAAAGTACCCACAAATTATCACAGACAGCAACCCACTGAGTACGGAAAAAGTATCAGAAACCTAGGGACCCAAGTCGACAGCGACCTCTCATTTGACACCCACGTTGCCAAAGTGGTTAGAAAAACATTCTACCTTGCACACCTCATCATGAAGGGATTCACATCCAGATCCAAGGAGGTCATTGTACCCCTATACTCCTCCCTCATCAGACCCATGATGGAGTACAATGCCCCATTTGGTATGTACCTCACCCGGCATTTGCAACAGCTGGAGAGACCACAAAAGTACCTCACCAAGAGGATCAAGGGTCTCCAACATACGTCTTATTCTGCCAGACTAAAGAAACTTCAGCTCTATTCAGTAGCATACCGCCTGCTCAGAGGTGATCTCTGCCTGACGTACAAGGCCATGTCCAATCAGGATCTGATGGACATGCTCCACCTCAAAAAATCCAAATCCATCAGGACCACGAGAGCTAAAGACTTAAACCTCGGCACAAGTATGAATAGGACATGCTGGAAGGATAGATTCATAACCCAGAGGCTTCCCATGCTTTGGAACAAGATCCCAGTTCATGTTAGGCAGAGCCCTTCACTGACTCTCTTCAAGAGAAATCTTGATGAGTGGATGGGAAATCGTAAGTTTACTCCAGTGGTCACATCTGTGTCACTGCTAGACAGGGGCACAGTAAACTAATTCTATTATATAAGGGGACCTTCATTGTGTCACTACTAGACAGAGGCACAGTATTCTAAATTTATTCTGTACATTTTTGTACCATTTCATGGGGTGGCAAAAGCCACATCACTATGGCTAAGCTTACAAATGCCCCAGGGCAGATAGCCTAGTACTAAACTATGAAACTATAAGTGGGTTGGCCTTCTCAGATGTTCTCTCTGTATTAGGTAGAATGAGCTAAAGACACTAGACTTTGAGGAGTGTCCAAGATCAAATGGAGTAGGGGAGGGCAGCTGCAAGGCCAGCAGGTAAAGACAAAATACTAAAAGGGAGGGGGTGTGGGGAGCTCTCTCTAGTCAGAGCACACTGCAGAAATCATTTCAGGCAAAAAGCACTACAGGCAGTGAGCCAATGGCTGTAAAATACAGTAATAAAGTATGCAGCAGACAATAAAAGTGCTATAAATATCTAGAATAACCAATAACTAGTAAAAATAGCAGAGTTTTAGTCAGTGCTCCTTCTCCAATAGCTCTGTGTTTATTAAAGGATCAGATTCCACAGCAGACACTGGGTATGGCACATCATCACTGCCACATTCTTTTTTTTTTTTTTTTTTTTTTTTTTACAGATGGCCTCCCTCCAGTATACTGTAGTTGTTACAATCAGGAAAACTATCTGCTACTAGATCTCGGATGATGTACTCAAATTCCTTCGCTAAAGTACTGATTTGCATTATAAGTCACTTCAAGGTAGCTAATGTGTTTTTTTTATAATTGTATTAACCTAGCTGCCCAGCTAGACTAATGGCCCCCCACTCTTTGTCAGAATCCTAGGAATGTTACCTGATCAAGTAATTTGCTCAAAGCCATACAACAGGCAACTGGAGACTGAAGAAATAAAAACCAGGCCTTCACTTACTGCCAATTCCAGCTTGACCAAGGTTTTTTCTTTATATGAATTTGACTTTCAACTGAGATGTCATCTGGACATGGATGTATTACAGTAAGGTGCTACTTATAGTAGCATACAAAACTGTACCAAAATACTACCATTTACGTGGAATATTGTTTTCTGCACTACACTGTAGCCTTATTGATCCTGTAAGTTCTAAATGTCCTCTTTCAGATGTTCCTGCCCTGCTGCATGTGACAGAGAAGAGCAAAACCTTCAATCATCTGGAGTCCTAGCCAAGCTAGAGTTTTCACTGTGTGAAAGCAAACCTCCTGTAATAGAGGCCCATTGGATATACGCCAGTGACCCCTTTAAGGCATCAAGTGTTTCAGCAACATGGCTTCTGAATGTCCATGACTTTTTACAGAGTCTTTACACCCAAGTGATGTCCATACGTTACAGGAGGTTTAGGGCATCACATAGTGAAAACTCTAGCTTGGCTAGGTTTTTCTTGTATTTTTTACTAATTGGTTTGCATGTCAGTTGGGTTATTTTGCAGACAACTTAATGGTCAAGGACATTGGCTAGGTGTAAAGGCCCTGTGATTCTAAAGTATAGCCAAACAGTCCACTTATGCTGTGCAGGAGGCCAAAACATATATCCACAGCTAGTGGGGTTTGGCTTTATTGGTCTGAATGTATCCAAATAGACTTAAGAAAAAGTAAAAAGTCATGGACATTCAAAAGCCATATAGCTGAAGCACGACGTCCTTTAGGGGTTATTTGCATATATACCATGGGCCTCTATTACAGAGGTTTAAGGTATCACACAGTGAAACCTCTAGCTTGGATAGGTTTTTCTTGTAGTTTTTACTCATTTGGAGTCATTTAACAATATTAAAATGTGTCTGTTCCCTACGGTTTTGTTTCCTGAAATATTTCTATCAATGGCTAAGCTGTAAATCTAGCATCATCACTTATGATCTAATTACTTTGTCTAACTGCCTACTTCTATGGACTGCTGCAGAAAACGGTTATTTGTATTTTTTCCCAAAATAATGAAACTGTAAATGAGTTTGGATGAATGCATTTTTTTTGTTTTGTTTACATCACAGCTGTGTGTCACAGCCACTCAAATCATCTGCTCTACCTTCCTCAACACCTGTCCGTCCAAGATCCCATGAAAGGAAATCCTTGGTGTAAGCAGTCTGAAAAAATGTGTGAAGAGATCAGGATGCCCTGGTACTGTGCCATCCGGAACATTACAAAAGACATTCTGGCATGCCCCCCCATGTGCATTACCATACACTTAAGTTGCTGGACTAGCATAATTTGTTATAACTAATTACTGCTTCCTGGGATAGGCGAGTTAGTCCATCTTACCCTCCCCTCAGCCAACATCTATGAGAGAGGGTTCACTAATTGAGCTAGAATCACTTGGGTCACAGTTGGGGAGCCATCTTTCTCTCTGCCCTAGAGTCAGCCAAGACTGATATTTCTGTTTTTTTGTTCTCCGTCTCAACAGTGGCAGGTATCTCTCTTTTCCTGAACACTACTGGCTGCAGATTTTGGCATTACATTGGGTTTCCCATTGGGACATTTGAGAAGGAATGGAGACTTTAGCCGCAGTTCAATGCTAGAAGATTACATGTTTTAATATACAAGTTAACTCTCAGTTAACAGGAACTCAAGCAACCGGCAAAAAAAATATCAAAGAAATACAGTACAATTTTAATGTGTTGTACTTTGTTTTTCCCCTGCAGAAACATACTTTATGTTTTTAGAGTTTTAAAAAGGAAGCTAATTCCCTCTCTCCCCAATCTGAGAACATGTCAAACCAAACAAATAGGATAGGGTTCAATATTAAATCGGGACCATTTTTAATAGTAACTCTCAAGCAACCAGAAACTACAGATCTGAAGTAGGCAGACTTCATTTGTCTGCAACCTGTGGGTCTCGGATCCGAGCCGGCCTTTCAAAAGCTTAGGCTCCGAGCTCCTAGCTCCTCCCTCTACCCATAACCCCTTGCCAAGCCCTGACTGACCTCAGATTTCGTTTGCCGCTTTCAAATTGCGACGGATTCCTTGAGCTCCTAGTGCAGATAAGTTTTCTGACAGGAAAATTTTGTAAAATTTAACCTTTTTTGATTATTTTAGATAGAAGTGTGTCTGTTAGGCTTTCCTTCCTCTATCTTTTATATTTTCTTCCCGGGTTTGCGTAGTTTGAGTGGTTTGTGTGTGTTTAGGCCTGTTAGGGCTAGAGTATGTCTGAAGACCATAAGGCAGTTTTTTCTAAGTGCACCGAGTGTGGCCATAAGCTGTCCCGGCGGATGGCCACACTCGGTGTGTTAATGCTTGGGGTTGAACACCTGTCATCTGGTTGTACCATTTGTGCAGGGTTCAACCCCGAGCTTTGAGGGAGCGGAGGTCGAAGCTTGTTCTGGCGGGACTTCTCCTCCAGATACCGCCGCTTCTGCCCCTTCTACACAGCAAGCAGTTGCTGTGGGCTCTCCTCCCGGCTGGGACTCAACCTCCCTCTAAGACGCCGGAGGAGAGAGACTTCTAGGGAGAGAGAAAGAAGGAGAGGCACAGGAGAGGCACCACAAGCGGAGAGCTGAAACCTCCAATTCGGCTCCTCCATCCAAGCGGGCCTCTCCTGTGCCTTCTAGTTTCCTCCTCCTCGGCTCCACTCCCTCGGTTCTCTCCTGGGCCCGAGGAGGAGGAGGCTAGCCCTTCAGCGAGGTCCCCAAGGCGGCTCTCTAGGTCCGCTTCGGTGGCCTCGACTAGATCTACCTTCTCCATGAGTGAAGCAGACATGGACCGGATGATGAGGAGATTCATCCAGGCCCAAATGCAAATGGGAGTGCTCCTAGCCCCCCCCCCCATCCGGGAGGGGCTTCGACCCTTTTCGCCTTTGGCTCCTTCTCCGACCCACACCATGGGTTCGGAGCTGTCGGCGCCGGGCAGAGTTGGATCCGGGGGTGGGTCGGATCCGATAGGTCGGCGCACCTCGGACCCATCCCATCCCTTGAGTGCTTCGGGTGCTTCGGACCCGACCTCTCGGAGCCGAGGTCCGAGCCTCGGATCCGAGGGAGCTGGTGTGTCTTCGGCTCCATCTAGGTCGGAGCACACCGGTCTCTCGGATCCGACGGTCTCGGCTCCGGCTCCGATCCGTGCCTCGGATCAGAGTGGGGGTTGGCTCTCTGGGTTCAGAGAAGCTGGCTCCCCCTCGGCCTTCGACGTAGTGGAAAGGGCACTGTTGAGGACTTCCGGACCCCCGGTCCCTGCCACGGCTCCATCCCGCACTCCCTTGCAGTTGGGCCAGGCTCCCACCAGCCGGTCCCAGGGACAGCCCGCCTCGATGTCCCAAGTAGTTCCCTTGGAACATCCAGCTGCTGAAGAGTACTCCTCGGACAGCCCCCCCGAAGTACCTCAGAAGCGTAAGTGCAAAAGGAGGCACATGGACTCCCCGAGTCCGTTACGAAGACACAGACTTGGATGAAGGGAGGGCTCCCAAGGTCACCCCTGAAGACATCTCATTTGGAGACATTATGGAAATGTTGAGGATCAGGGGTGGTCTGCCCCCAAGGCCTCCTCAGACGAGTCTGTGTTCTTGGAGGCATTCGAGGCGGGCCCATCTACCTCTTGGGTGTCCCCTCCTGCTGACCCTCTGGTGGACCTTATATCCACCAGAGCGTGGAAGGATCCGGACACCGTTGAGCCTGTACCCAAGCGTCCTGACCATATCCTTTCCTCCTCGGCGGACCGCAGTCACTGGAGCAAAGGCCCCCCAGTAGATGCCATGATGATGGCTGCAGCCACTAAGAGGGAGTTGGCCCAGGAGAGTCCCTCTATGCATCCTCCGGGCAAGGAGTCCCGCTCGATGGATCGCATTGGGAAGCGAGTTTTCAGTTCAACAACCTTCTCTTTGAGAGCGCTGAACTACATGGCACACGTCATCAGGATGCAGCGGGATTTGATTAAAGAATACGCTGCATCTCCCCCAGAGTCCATGTCGGGTGAGGACAAGCAGGTATACTCCACCCGAATGGCCACTCAGAGCAGTTTCTAACACATCTATGCGGCTACTTTCTCACGCTACCGAGGGAGCCGCTAGAGCCAGCGGAGCAGGCCTAGTCATGAGGCGGCAGGCCTGGCTCCACCACTGTGATTTCGCAGAGCCCTTCAAGGCGACTTTCGCGAATGCCCCCTTTGATGGTTCTGCCTTGTTTGGCAAAACTGTTCGCGAAACATTGGTCCAGAGCGAGAAGGACGGGAAGACGCTGTCTGCTGTCGGAGTCCGCTTCTCAGCTCCCCAGAGGTCCTTCTCGAAGAACCAAAAGGGACAGAAGAAGATGTGGTTCCAGAAGTCGCAGCAGTCCCAACCTGCTCCAGATAACCAGTCCTCCCGTGGCAGAGGAGGACAGGGAGGTCGCCGTCCTAGAGGCAGAGGGGCTCCTAGAAACTTTGGGTCCAGAGAACCTTTCTCTGATAGGCCCACGCAACAGCCCTGAAGGGTTGCCCGGCTGTCCGTCTCTGGAGGCAGTCGGGGGGCGTTTTTCGAGGCACCTAACTTCTTGGGAGTCCATCACAACAGACCGTTGGGTGCTTCGCGTGATATCCAGAGGTTATACAATTCCCCTGTACAAAGTTCCCAGATCTCGCAGCCTCCCAGATGTACCACCCGACCAAAGGGAGGCAGCAGCTATCAAAATCGGACAGCTGCTAGAAAAAAGAGCTATCCAGTGCGTCCCCCTAGATCAAACCGGGTCAGGGTTTTACTCCAGGTTCTTTTTAGTGCCAAAGAAAACGGGGGACTTAAGACCGATCTTAGATCTTTCCCTGCTGAACCTGTCAGTAACCAAGCAAAAGTTCCGGATGGTCACCCTTCAATCTATACTCCCTCTTGAGGGAGAACGACTGGATGTGCTCCATCGACCTCAAGGACGCGTACTACCACATTCGCATGGACAGACGGTCCAGGAGGTTTCTTCGCTTCCGGCTGGGAGCCAGTCATTATCAGTTCAGGGTCCTCCCCTTCGGTCTCACCTCAGCCCCCAGGGTTTTCACCAAGGTACTAGTGGTTGTAGCGGCCCACCTGAGACTCCAGGGATTACAGGTCTTTCCGTACCTGGACGACTGGCTCCTGACGGCATCATCAAGGCATCTTCTGTGCTCAGCCAGGGACTACTTCCTTCGTATAGCCCCAAGGCTGGGCATCACTATCAACTGGGAGAAATCTTTACTGCACCCCACACAAATTATAGATTTCATAGGAGGAAGGCTAAACACCAGGTCAATGCGAGCCTTCCTCACCCCAGACAGAATTTCCAACCTGAAGTGTCATGTCGCAGCGGTCCTGCAACCATTTCCGACAGTAGCTTCGGTCCTGAGGGCCCTAGGTTCGATGGCGGTAGCTATCCCGCTTCTTATTCATGCGTGCTTACGCATGAGGGTTCTTCAATGGACCCTTCAGGTTCAGTGGTCCCCTCTCTATTCCTCTCTCAACAGTCCGATAGCGGTCAGCAAAGCATGCAAGGATTCCCTTCTTTGGTGGCTTCAGTCTCCGGAGCCTCTGACAGGGAGACCTTTTTGTGCAGCATTTCCCCGAGCCACAGTGACCACGGACGCTTCTCGCCTCGGGTGGGGGGGGCATTCTGCGGGGAAGATTGTCCAAGGCACGTGGAACCCCACAGAGACTTCGTTGCATATAAATGTCCTGGAAATGAGGGCTGTGCTCCTAGCGTTGCAAGCACTTCACAACCTTCTTCCTTCATGGACTATTGCGATTCAGACAGCATGTCGGTAGTCTGGTACATCAACAAACAGGGAGGAACCAGGTCCTATCCCCTTTGTCGAGAGGCCATGAGAGTCTGGGAATGGGCAATTTCCACCAAACGCTTTCTTGTAGCAACGCACATTCCGGGAAAATCCAACATCCTTGCGGACAAACTCAGTCGCACCATTCTTTCCCCTCACGGGTGGTCTCTCAATCCTCAGGTAGTGAAGAAGATTTTTGCCATCTGGGGGCAACCCTGTTGCGATCTTTTTGCCTCTCACTCAAACGCCAAATGCGACAATTTCTTCGCTCTACTTCCCCCACCAGGGGAATCCCCGAGAGACGCGCTGGTGCATGCTTGGCCTCCCGGTCTCCTTTATGCCTACCCTCCACTACCTCTGATGCAGAGGCTTCTGCAGAAAGCCTACAGTTTGGGGAGCAGAATGATTCTCATTGCCCCGTTCTAGCCTCGTCAACCCTGGTTCCCCTTTGTATGGTCTCACAAAGTGAATCCACCCTGGATTCTGGATCCGATCCCGGATCTCATCTCCCACCCTCTGGGAATTCCGACCCCCAATCTACACACCCTGAAATTGACAGCTTGGCTGCTCCAGTTCCATCCTTGATTAGGACTCTCGGTATCTCGTCACCGGTCAAGGCCATCCTAGTGGCGGCTCATAAACCTTCCACTAGGCAGGTTTATCGGAGTAAATGGAAGAGATTCTCTATTTGGGCAGTCCAGAAAAGTTTGGATCCTTTTTCAGCACCTATGTCGGCAGTGCTGGATTTTTAACAGACCTCTTTCATCAAGGGGCAAGTTCTTCCACGATTAAGGTACAATTGGCAGCCATCTCTCATTATCACATTGGTCATGAGACAGCTCCCTCATGACGGAAATTGTGCAAAACCTTTCTTAAAGGGATTTTTTTGTTGAGGCCTCCAGTCAAAGAGATTGTACCACCTTGGGACCTATCTTTAGTTCTGCAAGCCCTTACTGCTCCTCCCTTCGAGCCTGCAGCTTCTACAGACCTGAAGTACCTTTCCTGGAAGACTGCCTTCTTAGTAGCTATCACTTCAGCCAGAAGAGTGTCTGAACTTCAGGCTCTATGCGTCAAACCGCCTTACCTTTCCTTCTTTCCAGATAGGGTGTGCCTCAGGACCAATCCATCCTTTCTTCCAAAAGTCTCTTCAGAATCTAATATCAACCAATCAATCAACTTACCTGTGTTTTTTCCCAAGTACTCAAACAAAGGAGAATACAAATTGCATTCCTTGGATGTTCATAGACAATTACGATTTTACATTCACAGAACAGATGGTCACAGGCAATCAGATCAGCTGTTCATCTCCTTTGCTAAATTTGCTTTGGGTAAAGCAGTTTCTAAAGTCACACTATCGAGATGGATTGCTAATTGTATTCTGCAGGCTTATGACACTTCAGGTAGACCTGCTCCTCAGAGGGTTACGGCTCATTCTACTAGGGCAGTCTCCACGTCAGCCGCCTTTAAGTCCCGTGTGTCATTGGATGATATCTGCGCAGCCACTTGGGCCTCACCTCATACCTTTATTTCTCATTATAAGGTGGATGTTGTTTCCAGGGAAGAGCATCCTTTGGCTCAGCGGTGCTCGAACATCCTTCCGTGACGGCCGCCCAAGATTCAGGTAGCTGGGGACTCTGTCCCACAGGTTGCAGACAAATGAAGTCTGCCTACTTCAGATTTAGAAGTTATGTACTCACCATAACGTTCCATCTGAGTAGGTGACTTCATTTGATGTAACCATCCCTCCATCCCCCTGACCTTTATACAGCAAGTATTTATGCTTTGTTCAGATACTTTATTCAGTATTATATAGGCAAACTCAATCTGAGGTCAGTCAGGGCTTGGCAAGGGGTTATGGGTAGAGGGAGGAGCTAGGAGCTCGGAGCCTAAGCTTTTGAAAGGCCGGCTCGGATCCGAGGTCGGATCCGATACCCACAGGTTGCATCCAAATGAAGTCACCTACTCAGATGGAACGTTATGGTGAGTAAATAACTTCTAATTCTCCGGTATCTACCAACCCCCAAGGGTGCTGGTTAACAGAATTTACTGTATTTCATGTCACAAATCTGGTACTTCTCGTCAGGAAAAAAAAATATTTTGGTGCTTACATGGACTTGATCATAAAAACTGACAAGTTCAACAGAAGTGTATTATTTCATTTATACTACATCACGTTAAATGTATTTAATTACATTTCACTTGTGTGTATTTTTTTCATAACTCACTGTACCTTAATTTGCAGTTTATAAACTGCTTAGGATATAAGCATATAAATCTGAACTTGACTAGACTTGATACTCATCAGCAGCTTACAGCCTTAACCTTCAGCACCATCACCTGAAGAAAAAAATTAAAAAGGTACTAGCAATTAGAGGATTAGGCAAAAGACAATAGTTTTATATTACTCCCTCCTGGTAACACAGAATGTCCTTTTTTGTAACCCTAATGGGTATTATATGTGAGGGGCAGTTACTATGCCTAAAAGAAGCCTTAGTCTGTATATAATAATGTTCAATGCAGATCAGTAGTAAACTGAGGTGTCACTTACAGATGTCCAGAAAGAGAGAGCTATTACAATTCTTAATGTGTTCATTAAGCTTGTTGTGGCACTGTTGTGCCAGCTGTTATACAATTTTATATCTGGACAACAAAGACCTCTGAAGGGCATTCACTTTAGTTTAATTTCAGTATATGCCTGTAATGATAAATCACCTTACAGAATAAGACTGAACACAGCTGAGCCTGAAGACTAGGCAAGAAGGACGTTATGCAAGGAGAAGGGTAGTAGTAGCATAGGGCAAAGGTAAGGAAGAGGTTTAAACAGATAATTATAAAAAGAGAACTGTTAAGTGGAAAGAGTTCTACACCCTCATTTGTTGGCAGAGGCTGACAAAGAGGGCACAGACAATGAATGTCAAAGTCATCTACCAAATTAAATAAGTTGGTGCCAAAATTCCTCTTACTGAAGTCAGTGCAGGCACTGCTTCCTAAGCATGACTAATGGCAATCTTGAAAAATATATGCCGATGGTGACACTCCTTTAAAAATCAGACAGTCCCTAGTTTTTAACATTACATGTGTGGGTCTACCAGACAAATATGAAGGAAGTCCTAAATACCCATCTCCCAAGGCCACAAGCCAATACATATAGACTTGGAAATACAGTTCAGTCCTAGGGATGGCCACATGAAGGAGAACAGAACTTGGGCAGAGAGAGATCAAGTATGACATTTCTCCATGGCAGTGCTATCTAGTGCTACCTAACAGGGTATAACAAAACAAGGAGACTCAAATGCAAGAGAAAAGAAACCAAACAGAATATTTGCACTGCAGCTGAGCATACATACATTTATAGGCCAAGGTAAGAATTTAGTCTGTGGTCAACACTAAATGGAAACCGTGAAGTATAATGTTTGCAACTAAAATTATGTCAATATGGTTTGTTTTCATTTACATAACTATACAACGGTCTATGTCATAAGTGATAATTTATTAAATATGTTTAAAAAACAAACAAGAAAGAGTAAATGAAAGCCTTCCTTCTTTCAACCCTAACGTACAGGAACAATAAGGACTTCTCTAAAAATCTATTTTTTAAAGGGTAACATCCTTTGAAAGCCCCAGTCCCATCTATGAGTTGTGGCCTTGAAACATACAAAACAAAGATATTCATTCAAGAGGTAATGGGAGTCCATTCCATCCATTTAGATATGTGTTGTGTGCCTCTGTGCCACTTATAAAAATAGCTCCAGAAATGGCAGGTGACTGCCTGGGAACTGTACAAAAGAAAACTCCAACTTGGAAAGCAAGGAAAGTTAACATGATGATTAAGGTCAGATAAGCAAACTCAGTTAACACACTAATTTTTATTTCTACTTAGAACATTAATAAAGAAAAATAGTGATGGACTGACTAAGTAGATTTCTGTCTGTGAAAAGCTAAATCTAAGAAAGCAATACTGTCGCGAGTAGGAATCAAGACATTTTGTTAGAAGTTTTACACTTGCAAGATGTAACCATGCTGTTAGTGACCACTGTTACAATTGTGCCCTACTGGCACATCTGAAATTTACTGTGCTGACCTGAATTTCACATATTAAACAATTTTCTCAAAAGTTTACCTGCAAGTTAAGATCACAGACTTGTTTAAAGCATGACAAAGGTGCAAGTCAGGAAACAGTCACTGCTACAACAAATCAAGTGTGCAAGTCAGGGAAACAAAAACAGTAACAACCTATATATAACTTTTTCTGTCTTTAATCACAAACTACAGCCTGCCCTACATCAGTACAAAACATCTACACAGATCCTCAAATTAGTATGCTATGCCCTAGAAAACAGAAGACCATGGAAACTTGTGTCCCAGTTTTAAAACTAGGGCAAATTATAAAATAAATAAATAAGGCACAAAAAAATGGAAACTATGACATGGCTCTAGCTCTAGATTTATCCAATGTGCTAGCACTTCTAGTGCACTGTTATATACAGAAGTTAAATAAGCAAACTACACAACTCAAAGCTGTACTCATCTTGCATTCCACTCTGGAGTCCTGTGTACCAATCAGTCTGACTCCTACTTCTAAACAGCACAACAATGGCACTGACCTTTAAAAATCAAGGCAGAGAGTAAGAAAGCAAATGTGGTTTTTTTTCCAGAACATGTGGTCACCAGACACTAGACTCCACAGTTAGTCAGTTCTTCTTTTGGCTTTTCCCGGTTAGGGATCGCCACAGCAGAACACCGGTCCGCTGATTGGCAGTAGATTTTTTTATGGGTGCCAAGATGCCAGCTCAACGCCAAACCTTCAAAGAAGGCACGCCCATTCTACACGTGTCTTTCGAATGCCACTCAACTGCGGGAAGGATATACAGACTTCACACGGAAGGTGCTCCCGCCGAGAATCGAACGGGAAAACCTCTTGCTGTGAGGCAACAACGCTACCGCTGCACCACCGCAGCTTACTCCATAGTCAGTCAGTGATGAGAAATATTTTGAATAGAATAAAGGCCTAATCCCTAAGCACATCCAAGTCTGTAAAGAAAATGTGTACATAAATGCACAAAGAATATGCCCACATCTGAGGGCAAAAACCATCAACACTACACCAAACCAAACCACAGCAGATCAGCTCCAACACCACCAACTGGTCCCATAAACTTATCAGGGCTTTGCGTAAATTGTGACAAAAACCTAGCAAATATAATTTTGCAGATGCTGTTAATTTCTACTAGGCAATGGAATAGGAAAAAACTCAATGTGGTGCCTCCATTAGAAAGGGTGAAGACAATGGTAGTCTTCCGCTGTACATAGGCAAACTGTTCTGGCAGTACAAGGCTTCTGTAAAAGGGGTGTAGAACTGCCAAGTTACTATTAAGGATACACACTACCACCTCCCATAAAATGGCAAAAACAAAGTAACGTGTGTCAAGCTTACTAAAGTCTATCACTGTAATCCACGATTATTCAAATACGCATTTTACTGGAAGCCTGGACTGAACTATACAGATACAGACCGCATACATGGCTGGGATAACAATGATAGAAAATTACATCATGCTCTGAAAAGAAATACAAACGCAGTCTAAAGCAAATATCTCTGACTGACAAATTGCGCGCCCTTTTATTTTACTTCAAAATGATAACTGGGCAAGTGTACTGGTCACAAGAACTTTTTCAGCCACAACAAAGACCAAAAGAGGTAGCAAATTCATTTGTGACAATAAAGTAGAAAAAGATGCAATTGCAATTTACAGTGACAATATACACACTATGTATAGGCTATATAAAAATAATTCAAGAAGTTGCAGTAGTGACAATTTTCCATGCAGAAAAATTAATATTTACTTAGAAGGTGCTAACATTTCTGCAGTGTGAAAAACTGCAAATCCAAATGTTTGTTAAACATAAGCTGCTGTAAAAGAAAAGGACATCTGTTTTGGAAATTAGAGAGAAAAAAGGTCCAGAACAATATTAAGAAACGTTGAATTGGAAATTTATTCAACCAGCTTGTAGATGGAACATTCAGACCCTGAAAGAAATCGTAAATAAACTCAGTTTTCATCTAATATCCGTTCAACATTAGAAACCCTACTAAATTTATGTAAAGCAAAGCAGAATATTACACAAGTAATATCCACTGGCTTGTCAGTACATCTTTATGCAGCTGAGAAATCCAGTCTATTTTTTTTAAATCCTTTGTTGACTAGGTAATCTCACTAAACTAGTAGTATACAGATCTTGGGTCTCCCCTGAAAAGAGGATATTAGGGAAATTTTGTCCAGTGCATCAAGAAATTTACCCTCCTCTTTTGGGCAGGTGCCACAGGATCATTTATCTCCACCTGAGCTACCACCAACTCAAGCAGACGAGACTACAGTTTAATGTCTCATCCAAAGGATGACGCACTTAGGAAGCATCCAGAAAATGGCCTCTGCCTTATAAAGGCACTACTGCCCAGGAAAGACTTTAGCCAGGCTGCAAAAGCCTTGATAAGAAGGTGCAGACATTCCACAGTGAAGCAGGAATGCTGGTCAGCCATCTTGTCTGAAGCGGACACAGCAGATCTAAGAATCACTCTTGCTACACAGCCAATATATTGTCTTTGAATCTCCACATGACTGACCGATGGCAAAATACCACTCAGGACCAGCATCTCTCATACTTTCAACACCTGCATAGCAAGATCAATCATATAGAATTTTTCACTGTATACTGCACTTTTGAACTCCATATTTACCATAACACTGCTTACTTGAACTATTTTTTTTTTTTCTGAAATTGTTGCATTTCGTTTGCTGTAGCAAAGACTAGATTCAGACTTGCTGAATCTAGTTCTGTTTGTATAACTTGAGCACTAAACCAGGCCATCTTTTGTTGGGAGAGGGTTCCCCTGCACCATATTGGCAGAAGTGTGCAGTTAGAACTCATCTGATTGAAGGTTGCTGGAACAGTGCTCAGTTTTGAGCTTTACTTGTTAACTTGTTTAAATCAGTTTGCTAGTAAAAAACACACGGGATAAAGAAGGAAACCAAATTCCTTCAGTGCAGTACTCCAATAAAGGCTGTCCCTCCGAAAAACGGTGCAAAATATCTAACTTTATTCCAAACCAAGTAAACAGATTTAGTGTTTTCGTCTCCCTAACAGGAAACTTCATCAGAATCAAACTACATCAGATCCTGTTTTAATAAAGTCATACAAATCCTTCCATTGGTTAAAAATCAATCAATCCAGTGCCAGTAAAAGTGGTGTTGCAGTGAAAAATACAAAATACACAACTATCAGTATATTAAAAATATTAAAACTATTCTTCCTACCATGTCTACCAAATATAACTCAAATAATAAATGCAATGTACCAAAGGCACTGGATTAAAATAAATTCACTTCTTGGAACTGTAGAAATATGGTCATTCAAGCCCGGGAAAACACAAGCATCCAACCGTAACTCCCATAAGCCCGTTTTCCCAGTTCCCACGCCTATCATCCTGTTTAACGCATTCAAGAACCCAAAATTTAAAGTCACTGTTGGTACACTGGAGACATGTCTAAACAAGGCATTAGTTTCCCTCCTTCGGCTGATGTCATACATGTGTTCATATATACGGGACCTCAAATTCCTTTCGGTTTCCCCCAAATAAAAGCCCAACATGCATTACAACAAGAGAGGTAAACCACCCCTTTGATGAAGCATGTATAGTAATCTGAAGCTTCCAAAATCGGAGATATACTGCGTATAAGTGTATCCATGTTAGCCAAAAAACTACACTGTGAACACCTTCCACATCTATGCGTTCCTCTTCTCCCACTATGATGTCTATCCCCCATTTTTTTGCTCTTCTCCAAGATATCTTTAAGATTATAGTTTCTCCTGTAACTATATCGTATTTGCCTACCGAATACTTCCAATCTAATGGGCCTTCTCTGGAACAAATTCCAAATGCCATTAAAAGCTTTTTTTACCCATCCTTTATCAACATTAAATGTAAGAATCACATGGGGGTACCTTCAGTGGGTACCAAATGGTTCCTAAACACATTATGCTCAGTGTTAGTCCTATTCAAATCATACCTAAGAAGGGGTAAGTACAAAGTCCCCCACTCATAAATCAGTTTGCTACATAAGCACCATGTTTACACTGGTTTGCGCACTGCCAAGCAGCGGTGGGTAGCACTGGCGGTTATAGATGCAAACACTTCTGCCTGCAAATTTTCCCTTAGTACTCTGCTGGTGCTCCATCGGCGAGTTCTCATGATTGTCGCTCAATGACAAGTGATGCATTCAGTGAACTGAGATACCAACATAGATCCTACCCATTAGCCCTTCATATTTTTTATCCACTTCTACAGTCCTCTACTTTACCTGGTCCTTCCTGTCCTCTCCCAGTTTTCTGATCACATCAATTTACCTAGCATTACGGACAATTTCCCAGTTTCTCCAGCCAGCCTAGTCAACATCCTGAGGCAATGTAGCAATTGCCTCATGTACACTGACAACCCGCTTTTTCTAGTTCACACAAAGTTCATTATGTGAGAGATGCATCTATACCAAGAACCTAGAATCCAGGCTCTCTCACTGACCAGTCAGTCCATCTGATACTAAGCAGGTTGTCACCATGCACACACCACCTCTTGCACCTTCCAAAACAACAACACAAATCTACATATGCAGAGGTCCTTACCAGAGGCTTATCTAAACATCTGAGACCTCCCAAACACAAACATGAACATAATACATCCTCTGCAGAACACAGTACACAATATATCACACACCAGTGTCTCACCAGGGAAGCCCCTAAGGCAGAACACAAAAACAAAGATCTTAGCCATAGGCGACAACTGTAAGACACACAGATGTCCCTCTCACAAGGATGGATAAGGAAAAAGTCACGGTCAGCTGTGTGTTAGGTGCCAGGATCCTCTACATCACACACTCAAGTGCCTCAACAGGCACTGTTACAACTCCGTCATAGTCCATGTTGGTGTGAACGACTTGAGATGTACCTCACTAGGCTATAAGAGACATGACTGAGCTCTCTGCGCATCTCAGGCAGGTACATCCCTAGCCCTAAGCAACATTTTACCTTCACCTAGAATGATACCTCAACACAAAAATGACTGACTTCAACAAGTGGCTTAACTTCTGGTGTCATTCAAAGGGGATCCAGTATCTGTCAGCCTAGGATACATGGTCAACAGACCTCAATACTTGCCAGAGATGGTCTTCACCCCTGGGATTTCTGTTACTAGCTAAGGCTCTTGCCACCCATGTTTTTTTTTTTTTTTTTTTTTTAAGTAATGCCACAAGAACAAAGTTCCCAGACATAAAAATACCCTCTAAAAACAAACCTCAAAGTTATGCTGTTAATGCTAGCAGTCTAAACTAGAAACTCCACTCATTGGAAGCAGTACTCAAATTGGAAGATGCTGACATTTGTGCAGTCACTGAAACCTTGTTTAAGGCTGCAGAGTGCACTCCAGCTATGCCAGGTTACATTTCCTTCCATATGTTTAGACCACAATTTGAAGGCATGAGAACTAAGGAGGTGTTATATCAATATTCATTGAAGATAAATACACCTCTATATTGCTTAAACAGCAAAATTCCCTTGAATTACTTCAGGTGCAATTGGCTGTAGGTAAGACCCCTCTTCAGGTCACTGTCAGCTACAGGACCTCCTCCATGAATCAGGACATCCACTCAGCCTACTTGGATCTACTTGAGTCAATCAAGATGCAACTAAACACCCTGGTTTTAGGTGACTAACTACCCATCCATTGACTGGGTAAATTATACGTGTTATAACTCACCTGCCCAAAGGTTCATAGAGTTAGTTAACTCCAATGCCCTGGACCAGCTGGTTGACACACCCACAAGGGGCTCAAACATCCTGGATCTGGTGCTCACCAACAAAGGGGACTGCTGCACCATCCCCAGTGTGTGGTAATCCCTGATGAGATCTGACCATAAATCAGACTCACTAGAATTAACTACAACACCCCCCCCCCTTAGCAACAACTAAATTAAAAAAACTTCTCCAAGCCAAATCACAACCTCTTATGTGACAGCATAAATAGCTTCACAGCCCCACTCCCCAATAATTGAACAGACACCTATGCTGAGTTATACAATAATGCTTTATACAAGCACCTGTATAACTGTATTGACTCTGCCCTACTTGATCAAAACAAAGAAAGATCTTCAAGGAAAAACAATAATAGACAACTGCCATTAACAGGCTATACAATAGGAGAAATAAATTGCTGTCTAAGAGAAGAAGGAATGGTCTCAAAACTGGAAACACTCCCTCCTCAACTTAAACAAGCAAAAAGACTCCTAATGAGGTCCTCCAAAGCCAACTACAAATCCAAATTTGCTTCCCTAACTAAGGAAAGCCACAAGGCATTCTTTAGTTACCTCCACAACCTTAAAGGTAAGGCCCAGATTTGAGCTGAACTCATTGTTAAACGGTACTACATATACAAAACCTGTGGGTACAGCACAGCTGCTGGCTCACAGGTTCAGTGAAAACTTCACTCACCTGTCCCCACCACATGCACCCCAAAGCATCCCCAACACCTGTCACCCACCCATTATCTCCGAGGAGCAGGTCATAAATGCCCTCTCCAAGGCCAAAAACACAGCCTCTATGGGACCAGACAACATCCCATGCGGTGTTCTACATGGGTTAAAACAGGAATTAGCATCAACATTGGCATGCTTTTCAATCACAGCATAAGCACTGGCTTTATCCCAGCAGAATGGAAGACAGCTACAATCATCCCTCGGCACAAAGGGGGTGCATCCACAAACTCTGGGAACTACAGACCCATTAGCCTGACCAACCTTATCTTGCAAGGCCATGGAATGAATCATGGACCTTAACAAAGATAAAGGAAATATCCAAATGGTCGCCCCCACCCAGTTTTTCTTTGTCAAGGGGAGATAATGTCTGTTCAAGCTGGTGGACTATGAGACATTTACCAAAGCCCCAGACGAGGACAAATCTGTGCATACGGCCTACCTAGACTTAGCCAAAGCCTTAGACACAATTCCCCACTCAGGCATCATTGATAAACTCACCCAGCTGGGTATCAACCCATATATTGTCAGGTGGGTTGCAAACTGGCTTACTGATAGAACTCCTATGGTAAAAACAAGGAATTCACCTCTTCTAGCAGACCCATAAGTACTGGTGTTCTACAGGGATCGGTTCTGGGACCCCTATTGTTCAGAAACTATTTTGCTGAAGTACAGGCTAAACGACTGTGGCTGACAAAGTTTGCTGATGACTGCAAACTAGGAGTGATCATTGAAAACCCTAGAGATGTTAACATCCTGAAAAAGGTCTTATGCAGACTAATGACTGGTGCCAAAGTCATGGTCTTAAGATTAATGCAAAAAATTCATCATCATCCCCTTCAGCAATGGTGATGTTCCTGCAAACTATCACATCAATAACAATACCCTAAGCACACAGTCAGTGGTGAAAGATCTGGACACACAGGTCGAGAGCAACCTTAACTTTGATCATCATGTCTCCACAGTGGTAAGAAAGGCATTTTATATTGTTCATCTCACAAGTAAAAGCAGTGTCTCCAGAAAAAAATGAAGAGGTTATAACTCCTCTGTACTCTTCCCTCATCAGGCCAGTAATAAAACACCATGCTTCCTTTGGCATGTTCCTTTCCAAACACCTACAGCAAACGCAGAGACCACAAAGGTAATTTACAAAGAAAATTCAGGGTCTTAAAGATCTGACAGACAGAAATCATTGTCACTTTACTCCGTGTCATACAGACTGCTCAGAGACTACCTGTGCCTTGCATATACAGCAATCTCTGACCCAGCTTTAATGGAAATGCTGCACATTCACAAGTCAAATGGCACATGGGTCACTTGCTCAAAGGACCTTAACCTGATATGCAACATCAGCGGAGCTTGCTGGAGAGACAGATTTGTCTCACAGAGGTTGCCCCACCTTTGGGACAAACTTCCTATTCATGTTAAACAAGTGTAATTTGGATGACTGGATGGGTAACCAGAAATTCATCCCAGGGTTCCACCAGTGTCAATCTTGGACAGGGGCAATAGTTGCTGACTTTAGTGTCTGCTTGACCCAGACACCTTTGGGAACACAGGTTATACTTGGCTAGGCTTGTAAGGGCCCTGGGACCATTAGCCTTATGATCCTATATCCTTCAGCATGCTTTTCTGGGTACAACACCTAAATGCTGTTAACCCCCACTTGGGAACCACCAGGGTCATAATTGTATTTGTCAGGAAGGCAGGATCTAGAAGATCCTTGAATACAGACTACAGCTTGATGCATGTGCTTTCCAAATGGGTTTTTGAGATGAGACATTTTTTGCAAAGTTCAAATTCTTGCACCTCTCGCAAACTGACTCACTGTACAGTAGCAATTAAGGGATTTTGTTAAGCATGAGGCAGCTGCAACATTTCAAAATACCTAAAGCTATCAGGGCCCTACAAAAGAAGCAAAATCTGACAGAATTTCCTTAATTGTCAGTATAGTTGAAGGGATATGATTAAACAAAATAATGTAATAAAACTATTCTTAGTACAAGACAAAAGGTATAAATGGATTGGAATAAAAATGGTGATGACATGGGATGTGGCTAAACGAAACATGAATAAACATGAATAGGTGATGTAACTCTGTATACAGTAATAGTATTAAAGTGAAAATAAACAAATAAATAAAATGCAAAAGTAAAACCAATATATAGCAAACCATAATTAGTAACATGACACAAAGTTGTAATAGCCGAATCTGCATGCAGTAACTGAAAGCAATAAAAGCATTCAACAGTGGAATAATCAGGGCAAGCAGCAATATAATTACCAGCAACTAGAGTATCAAAAGTCTGATCAAGTGTAATCAACAGCAGAAATAACAGATTAATTCAAACTCTAACAGATACTGAACCTCCGCGATTCCAGATAAAGTAAATGGAGAGCAATAGGTATAGTGGAACCAGTTTCATGTGCTGCTACTGGAGTGCAAAACGGTTACAAATCAGTAAAAGAGCAATCAGCAAAAGTACATCCAAAAGAGTAACTGAATAATCACTGGTCTAGATCTGCACAGAAGTAGCTTTAAATGAGGTAGCAGTACAGCAAGCAGTAACAAGTACTATGGCAACAAAGCCAAGTATTAAAAACAGCAATCAATAACAGAGAAGTTTAATTTTCTTTCTAACTAGTATCAGAAACTAGCAACAAGGCAGTATTACTGTAGATATTCCCAGTAATGTACAATGCAAAAGCAACAAAGTGCAATGGTAGGGTATTACTTAAACATAGTAAAAGTGCAGTCAACAGAACATTAGTGCTAACTTTAATGATGTAAGCAGACGAACTGCAGTTAATTAAAGTTGATAAGCAAACAATTTCCACTTCATGTAATAAAGCAATGGTGATAAATCCTATGCAGCTTGCTTATCCATGTGCAAGCAGATGAACAGAATTTCCACTCTGTGTAAAAAATCAGAAGTACAAAACTGTATGGAGATTGTTTATTTGACTAGTTGCACTTAAATAAGCTAACATACAATAAATAAATATAAATAAATAAAAAACAAATGGGATACAAGCTTAGCAGAGTGTAGTAAGTGAAATAAATAGCAAACAGCAGAGCATGGCATGCCACATGCACAGATTTATTAAGCAAGCACTGAACTAAAACTTGGGTTTAGTTTATAAAGTAATCAATAGAAATCTGATTTGACAGCTAAAGCCAAGTAGTGACAAATGTACTGGATTCAAACTTAATAAAATCAATCAAAACAGTGCAACTAGACGGAGACAGAAGACAGTGAAAAAAAGAAGTTACGTTCTTACCATAACGTTCCATCTGTGTTGTCAATCTTCATTCATTCTCGACTGATGGGGTCGGTTCCGAACCGTCGGAACCAACTCGGCCGTTATACAAAGCACACAGCAGCCAAAAACTCTTGAGCTAGGGCTCTACCCATACTGCCTCTCTTCCCATTACCTCAGATCAAGTTTGCCTACCACTAAGAAAATATGGAAGATCTGTCTGAGCAACAACCCTATAACAACCCTAGGACTCGTTCCAAACCTCTAGGAGTTTGTAGGAGGGTGGATGTCAAAAATTAATAAAGATTGACGACACAGGTGGAACGTTACGGTAAGAACCATATTTTCTACCTTCTTTATCTGATGTTGTCAATCTTCACTCATTCCTGACTGCTGGGACAGAGTCCCCAGCTACTTTAGATCCTGGGCAGCCCTAAAGCACATTCCTGGAGCACCACAGAGCCAAAGGATGCTCTTCCCCTGGAGGCCATGTCTAATTTGTAATGAGTGAAAAATGTATGAGGAAACATACATACATAGGAGCCCAAGTTGCAGCCACACATCTTCCATAGAAGCTCTGGAATGGAAGACCACTGAAGTGGAAGCAGATCTTGTAGAATGAGCACAAACTTTTGTTGGTAGTTTTAGTTTGTAATGATTGTATACAAAGGTGATGCAGTCTCTCAAGCATTTCGATAATGTGACCTTTAAAACTGGTTTTCCCAATCTGGTACCTGAAAAGAATAGAAATAAATAGTTTGTCTGATTTTCTAGAGGCCTTTGTTCTGTTTAAGTATAAACAGAACTGCCTATGGATGTCCAACATATGCAGGCACTACTGTCCTTTGTTAGAAAATTTTGGAAAAAAAAAACTGTTAAGTTTATAGTCTGGTTGACACTGGACTCGGACACCACTTTAGGAAGGAAGGAGGGACTGGTTCTGAGTGATACCCTTTCCTTGTGGAAGATATAGGGATGATTCACACACAAAGCCTGTAACTCTGAAATATTCCTAGCAGATGTGATAGCTACTAGGATGAAGGTCTTTCAAGATAAAAACTTGAAGTCACAGGTGGCTGCTGGCTCAAAAGGCTGACAAACTAGGCATTGTAAGACTAAGGTCAAATACAAAGGCATTATGGGATCTTTGAAAGGTGTCTTCAAATGTTGAGCGCCCTTAAGAAAAATTTTGCAAAGATGGTGAAACATTAATGAATGATCATCAAAACAGTTATGAAAATTCAAAATGGCAGCTAGATGAACTCTAATGGTAGAAGTTGAGGCTCCCAACTTGAAATAAGGTGGTTGAGCTTTCCAGGACCTTTTCAAATGGAACTGAGAAAGGATCAAAACAATTTGTACCTGACCAAATTGAGAATTTTTCCATTTGTTACAGTAAATTTTTCTGGTGGATGGTTTATGAGAAGCCAGAAGCATCTTTTGCACTGGGGAGGACAAACTGTTTTGCCTGACAATTACTGTAAGTGGAGAAACCAAGCAGTCAGCTTAAGATGTTGAAGGTTGGGATGCACCAAGCCATGAGGGTGAGATAAACAGGTCAGGAGTTGGATCCAGAGTCCATGGGTGGTGAACCAAGTGTGGACAGAGAAAGGGAAACCAGACTTGACAGGGTCAGTAAGGTGCAATGAGAATCACTTTGTGTTTCAATCATTGGGCTTTGCATAGAAATTGGGGAATTAGAGGAATTGGAAAGGCGTACAGAAGTCCCGGGTGCCAATCGTGAAAAAGTGCATCTCTCACGGACTTCCCACAAGGTGGGGGGGGGGCTAGGGCAAAGTAGCTTCTGCATTTGTGGTTTATGGGAGAGGCAAACCGGTCGCAGCAAGGCTGACCCCACTGACAAAAAAATTGTGTCACTATGTTGGGATTGAGAGACCATTTGTGAGGTAGAAGGATACACCTGCTCAGGTTTGTATGCAATCACAGAGTTCCCCAGAATATGCCATGCTATTAGAAAGTGGTTGGAGGCAATTGACCATTGCCAAACTCTTAGGGCTTCCCGACATAGTGGGTAGGATCCGATTCCTCCCTGTTTGTTGATGTAGCAGACTACTGACATGTTGTCTGACTGGATAGCAATTGTCCCTGATGGAAGGGAAGACTTAAATGCTTGTAACACTAAAAGCACTGCCCTCAGTTTTAGGGCATTGGATGTGCAGATTGGTCTTCTGTGGGGACCAAGTGCCTTGGAGGTTCTTTCCATGAAAAAGTCCTCTCCCACCCTATCAAGGAAGCATCTGTGGTCACTACGGCCTTGGGCTGAGAGGGGAGAAGGGGCAACTCCATAACTCCTCTTATGGCTTCATCCACCAAGATAATTCCTTCTTGAAACGATTTATTAAGATTGCATGAGACATGGGGTGAGGTACAAGTGACCACTGTAATGCTAGGAGCCACTGAAACAGCTTCATGTGGTACCTTGCTAGGGGGACTAATGTTATTGTTGCTTCCATGGATCAGAGGAGATGAAGTACTAGACGAACAGGAACTTTGTCTTGGAGAAAATCACTTGAAGTTGCGATCTCAGCTTTAACAACCTGTGATGAGGAAGGGAGGCCACTCAGGGTTTTGTATTTAGTTTTACTACAATGAATTCCAGGTCCTCTGAGAGAGATGGTTGTGATTTTTCTTGGTTGACTGAAATGCCTAAGAACTCGGCGAGCTGAAGTCTTTGGTGTAAAGCAGCAGAGGCCTGGTGGGGTGGTGAGGAGCCAGTCATCTAAATATGGAAAAACACTGAATCCCTGTAGCCTTAAATGAGTTGCTACAACTGCCATGCATTTGGTGAACACCCTGGGGGCTGTGATGAGCCCAAAGGGCAGTATTCAAATTGGTAATGACTGGCTCCTAGCCGGAAGTGGAGAGATCTTCTAAAGTGCTTGTCCATCTTTATATGGTAATGCACATCTTTAAAGATCTATACAGCACATCCAAATGTCCGTCTCTAGAAAGGGAAGGATTGACTGAACCATGGCCATCCAGAATTTGATATGTTGTATAAATTTGTTCAATAGGCTGAGATCCAAAATTAGCTTCAAGTCCCCCATCTTTTTTGGCACGAAAAAGAATCTTGAGTAGAATCTGGATCCAATCTGGGCTGGTGGGACTAACTTGGATGACTTTTTTTGAAGCAGCTTTTGAATTTCTAATGCTGCTATATCTGACTGGGTGGAACATCAGGGATTCACATTTGGGGAAAAGATCGAAGGGAATGCGATAACCTCTGGTGATTACTGACTTCACCTAGGAATCTGCACCATTCTGCCTGGCTCGCAGTAACATCAGAGAAAATCTTCCCCAGACTGCTTCCAGAGATAAGCTATCAGGCCTCCACTCAGGAGCACTGGCCGGGTTGTACAGGAAAAGAATCTCTGGAACCCTGGTTGCATACACCACCCCCCCCTCTGCCTTGGGAGAGGCATCTTCCACTGGAGTTCCTCCCTCTGCCCCAGGGGGAATACTCACCACACGTGTCCAGAAAAGGCCCTTAGGTCTTCTTGAACCACATATTTCCACTCCTCTGATTCCTAGAATAAGGTCGTTGTGGAGTGGAAAAACACATGCCTACAGCAGAAAGGGTCTTCCAATCCTTTTCACACCTGGCTAACGGGTTTCTAACTTTTGGGCCAAACAAAAAAGTAGCAGCAACTGGAGCACTGAAAAAGGAAGACTTAAAGGGGTCCGCAAAATCACACAAGTACAGCCAGGTGCAACACCTAATGGCAATGCCTGCACCCGCTGCTCCATCCCATCAGCTGTATGAGCAATAAGCCACAGACAAATTAGAGATGGACTCCAGGGTGGCAAACTGAGAGGCAACCTTATCCAGGACCTCATCAGACAACGCTCCTGCCAGGGTATCCAAAAACTAAGTTATCAGATCCCTTTGGAGTCTAGGGAAGTGTGCCAAAACTTAAGACCGATTAGCGAAGGTCGATAAAGCAAAGACCTGCTTCCCAAACCTGTCCATCATCGTCCGGGACTCTGTTGGGAGGGTGGACAGTTGAACTCTGTGTTCCTTTTTTGTGGCCACCACCACAACCATGGCATCCACTGCTAGACCCTTAGACCAAAGGGGCTGATCCTCGGAGGCTGAAAGAATTTTGTCCGGTCTCTGGGAAATAGGCTCTATGGTGTCATGAGCATTCCATGCATGCTGTATGATCAGTTTGATTAGTTCAACAGCAGGCAGAGTCACCCAAGAAGTAGATGGCTGGGCATGACAAGCTGCAAGAAAACAGATTCCTTGGAGGATGGGTTTGAGGGCATCCAAACACCCCTTGGTTTTAATATTTCAAGGATATGTCCAAAGAATACATCTTCAGAGGGTGACCATTGGGACCCTTCCCCCTTCATCGTAATCTGTAGCCTCAGTGATGGATTCTTCTGTAGAATCTAAGTGCTTCCTCTTGCATGATCACGTATGGGGTGGCTCCTAAAGGGGAAGATCTGAGGACGACTCTAAAGAGGAGACCCTGCACTAGGAATTTTGCTGCTCTTGTGCCCACTGTCCTGTCCTGATGTACCAGATTGTGGCAGCTGTGAACTAGAGGGGAACAAAAATATGGCATTTCAATGGGTATTGTACCAAGTGGAAACCTGCTGAAGCTAGAACTCTCTCCATAATCTGGAAGGCACGCCCACCCAAAGAGGGATGGGAGCCCTGAAGCAAGAAAGACCATCTCGGAGCCAGGGTCACAACCTGCTCAAAGGAGCTGCCTCCCAGAGTAGGAGCTGAGAGAGGACTTGAAACTACCAAGGCACCGAGAGTCATAGACAGTGACGTAGAAAAATAAAAAAATAAAAAAAATTCGGAGCCAATCCAGGGATCCCAAAACAGTCAGCCAAATCTCAGTCCCATGGGTGTGACGGTTCTGAAGGAGCTGAAGACCACAGAGTAGGTTCCAGTACCAAGGTGAGATCCACCATCGGAACTGAGGCAGTTGGAGCCCATTGCTTCAATGCTTCCAATACCAAGACCTGGGGAGAGCCTGAAGGAGGAATATATGGAGGAGTCCTGGGAGAGTAAACCTCTGCTCCGGGGAGAGGAGGGAGGGAGGCCTCTGGCTGCCAAGAGCTGACCCACTAATCTAACTACATCCACTTCTGATAAACTCCTGGAGGGACGGAAAGACATTCCCAAAGGAGATTTAGGTCTTTCTACAATGGGAC
>NC_056727.1:1109900812-1109913807 GCF_019279795.1 Protopterus annectens
TTTGATATTGTGTCCAGGCTTTGTCTCTAAGTCGCATGGTGGTTAGGGTGTCTATACTTAAACAGGGTGTGGATTGCCTTTTTATTCTTTTGGTTTTTAACGGGGCATGAGTATCTAGAAGGTTGAGGAAGGTGGTATTAAAGTGAGTGATAGCATTTTCAAGGGGAAGAGTCTTTAAGGGGTACCAATTCAGTGAATTTAGTGCAGCTGAGAAAGCTTCAGGGTTGAATCTCCTATGGCATCGGGTAGTGATGTAATTATGGGTGACTTGTAAAGGAGAGCGCGATGGGAGGCCCTTATAAATGGGGAGGTGGTCGCTGAGGGAGTCTGGTATTGTTACATTACCTGGGTAGTAGTGGGGGTGGGAGACTAGAAACCAGTCTAGGATGTTGCCACTGGAGAAGTCTTCGCTTGGTCTAGTTATGGTACTGATGAGTTGGGAGTAGTTGTATAGGTTGATGTTAAGGGAGTAGTTGTATAGGTTGATGTTAAGGGAGTGTGAGGGGGATTGAATGGAGGACCAGTTAATATTGGTATCTCCCATGATTCTCTAAGTCCGCAGCCAAGCAGCAAGTAAAACTCCAGGAGATGAATCCAGTCACAGTACACAGCTTTTATTAAACAGTAGTTACAGGTTAAGCGCTTTCATCCATGTATACAGACTTCCTCAGAACATACTCACAATACTTCCACACCCTTAAATACATAAAAGTTCCCGCCTTTTTCCACAATCATTCAATTAATCCCATTTATTAACACAATTAAAAGACTTAAAAATGCTTTTAAAGTACTTTTAAAGTACTGCATGATATATCAAATTTAGTTGCATTACAATCAATAATATATAAAAAATGTATTTTAAAAATGTATTTTAAAAACTGCAATATACCAATGTTATTGTTATTATAAAACAATACTATGAAATTATAAAGACATCAAAATGTCTAGCAATTGTTATGCAATTGTATCTATTGTTATTACCTATATGTAAAAAGTGTTTAATTAAAAAATATATATAATAAAGCACTCATACTTGGATATTGTTACCCAATAATATATCCTATTTTATTTACTATTAATATTCTATTTTTATTTGAACAATTTTACTAATATATAATATGAAATGTAAACTACTGCTGGAGCAAATATATGTCAAATACGAACACATACAAGACTGTATTTTGCCTATAATCCATAAATAGAAGTTATGTCCTTACCATAATGTTCCATGTGGAGTGTTCATCTCGCCTTTGTTCTTACACATGGGTTCGGAGCCGATCCTCGGCTCCGTGCCGCTGCAAGCTCTGCATCGAGAAGAAGCTCGAGATCACCTAATACCCACAATCCCCCTCTGCCTTTACCTCAGATCTAGTTCGTAAGCAAACCAGCCATAGAGAGCACACTCATACCAAAATTTACATAATCATAGGATCATATATATACATATATACATAGATATATATATACACAAGTGTATCATACAATACAACTATTGCAACTGCAGAAGGAGAATACTCCAGACCAGGCACCAAATTGAACGTTCTTCCTAAGGGTGGGAAGGGTGGGAATGTAAGAACAAAGGAGATGAACACTCCACATGGAACGTTATGGTAAGGACATAACTTCTATATGTGAGAGTGTTCAATCTCACCTTTGTTCTTACACATGGGTAGCGTCCCTAGCTCCATGATCCTGAGGAACTCACGGGAGAACGTTCTTGAGCACAGTGGAACCAAAGGTTGCCCTATCCCTAGAAACCCTGTCCACTTTGTAATGAGAGATAAATGTATGTGGTTTAGCCCAAGTAGCAGCCGCACAAATCGTGTCTAATGGTAAGCGAGCTGCGTGAGCTAAGGATGTAGACACTGATCTCGTAGAATGTCCTTTAGGTTTGACCGATAAGGTTTGATTGGAAGCCTCAAACGTGTGTGATACAATCAGTTAGCCATTTGGAAAGAGTTCGTTTAGCAACTGCTACACCCTTCCTGCTGTCAGCAAAGGCTACAAACAGTTGATCAGATTTCCTGTGATCTTTTGTTCTATCCAAATAAAACCTGAGTTGTCTATGGACATCCAATTTGTGCAACATATACTCTAACTTATTAGAGTGATTTTTGAAAAAGGTGGGTAATTCAATGGACTGATTAATATTATTAGTAGAGCAAACTTTGGGGAGAAAGGATGGATTAGTGCGAAGGGATACTCTGTCAGAGTGAAAAATTAAATAAGGGTGTCTAATAGAAAGAGCCTGAAGTTCAGACACTCGCCTAGCGGATGTAATGGCCACCAGGAATAGAGTCTTCCACGATAAAAATTTCAATGGGCAAACTGAGGCTGGTTCAAAAGGGGGCAACATCAATTTAGACAGTAAAAGGTTCAGATTCCAAGGTGATGTAGGAGTTCTAACTGGTGGTCTGATATGAAAGGATCCTTTTAAAAAAGCCTTACAAAGTCTGTGAGCCATAACAGGCGCACCACATTCTTCCACATGAAAGTTAGAAATGGCAGCCAATTGCACTCTTAAAGTGGCAGGAGAAGCTCCTTCATGGAACAATTCTGTCAAAAACTCCAAGATCTTGTTCAACGGAGCTATAACAGGGTCCAAATGATGTGAATTAGCCCAGAAGACGAAACGCTTCCATTTACTGGTGTAGGTTCTTGTAGTGGAAGCTTTATGAGAAGCCACCAATATATTCTGAACTGCCGGTGTAAGGGAATCAGACCTGGCTAAAAAGGGAAGCGGAGCAGCCAAGCTGCTAGATGGAGTGATTCGAGAGATGGGTGAGGAACTCCTGACGAGTGAGTCAGTAGATCTGGCTCTGGGTCCAGCATCCAAGGTCCCTGAATGCGGTGATGCAATAGAAAGGGGAACCAAATTTGATGAGGCCAGAATGGGGCAATGAGGATTATCGTCCTCTGAAGGTTGTTAGCTTTCTGCAGAAACTTTGCAATCAGGGGAAAGGGAGGAAAAGCATACAGGAGACCCGGGGGCCAATCGTGCACCAGCGTCCCTGGGGACTTCCCCTGGAGGGGGTAATAGGGCAAAGTAGCTCCTGCATTTGGCGTTCATTGGAGACGCAAACAGATCGCAGGAAGGCTGGCCCCACTTGCAAAATATCGTGTTCGCAATTGACTGTTTGAGGGACCACTCGTGAGGCAACAGTATTGCTCTGCTCAGCCTGTCGGCTATGACGTTGGATGACCCCGGGATGTGCGTTGCGATCAGAAAGCGACCCGTGGACTCCGCCCATTGCCAAATTCTCATGGCCTCTCTGCATAGTTGATAAGACCTGGTTCCCTCTTGCTTGTTTATGTACCAGACTACAGACATGTTGTCTGTCTGAACTGCAATAGTCCCTAGAGGAAGAAGGGGAGCAAAGTGTTGCAACGCTAAAAACACTGCCCTCAACTCCAGAACATTGATGTGCAGATTGTACTCCAGATTGGTCCATTCGCCTTGGACTGTCTGTCCCTGAAAGATGCCCCCCCCACCCTATCAGGGAAGCGTCCGTGGTTATCGCTGCTGGCGTGGGTAGCACAAATGGTCTTCCGCTGGAAAGGTTGCAAGTCTGAAGCCACCAAGTTAGATGTGATTTGCATATGTTCGTAATAAGAATTTCGTGTGTCAGAGGTAGCTGTTGGAACGACCATTGTGCAAACAGTAGCCATTGTAGAACTCTCATGTGCAGTCTTCCCAATGGTATCGCAATAAGAGAAGCTGCCATGAGACCCAAGACCTTTAGAACCAGCTTTGCCGGGGATTTTTTGGACGACAGAAGGAGAGAAATGTTGTTTTGAAGTGCGACTATCCTTTCTGGAGGAAGCCTTAGAATCAAATGATGCGTATCTAATTCCGCTCCTATGAATAAGATATGCTGTGATGGCTGTAGTAAAGATTTTTCGAAATTTACGGAAATTCCGAGGTGAATACAAAGTTGTAGGGTGTAATCCCTGGCCTGTATCAGTTGACGCCGGGTGGTGGCAGACAGGAGCCAGTCGTCCAGATACGGAAACACCTGGAATCCTAGGCATCTCAGATGAGACGCTACCACTGCCATGCATTTGGTGAAAACCCTGGGGGCTGAGGTCAGACCAAAGGGCAGGGCTCGAAACTGGTAGTGACTGGCTCCCAGCCGGAAGCGCAAATGATCCCTGGACGCCCTGGCCATTTTGATGTGGTAGTATGCGTCCTTCAGATCTATTGAGCACATCCAGTCGTCCTTCTGTAGGAATGGAAGGATCGATTGTCAAGAAAGAAAAGTTCTGAATGGTCACGCTTCAAAGGTGTTGAGGTTGCTTAGGTCCAGAATCGGCCTCCAGTCCCCTGTCTTCTTTGGAACTAAAAAGAACCTTGAGTAAGTTCCGAATCCTATTTGGTCCGTTGGGACTGGTTGGATGACTCTTTTTCTAGCAGCTTTGAAATTTCTATAGCTGCTGGGTCTCGCAGATGGGGCGGTACATCTGGGAGTTTTCTCTTTGTAATGGGGGTGGATAGGAATGGTATTTTGTAACCTCTGGTAACAACGCTTTTTACCCAGTTGTCTGTAGTAAAGTTTTGCCAGGCCTGAGGGTATAAAGCTAAGCGACCCCCGACTGCCTCCAAAGCAGGACAGTCGGGCCTCCTCTCAGGAGTGCTGGAAAGGTTTTCCAGGGGTATCCCTTCACCTTGGTTTTGCGGACCCCCTCTGCCGCCAGGGCGGCGTCTTCCACCTCTGCCCCCTCCTCTGCCTCTAGAAGGGGCATCACCCTGTGTGCCTGGGAAAGATCCTTGGGGTTTTCGAAACCACATTTTCTCACCACGTTGCCCTTTGGGGTACGGTCTGGAAGGGTGGAAAACGGACTCCGACAGCAGACAGAGTCTTTCCCTCCTGTTCACACCGGGTAAGGGTCTCCTTTACTTTAGGGCCAAAAATTGTGGCACCATCAAATGGGGCGTTAGTAAAGGAAGACCTGAAGGCTTCCCAGAATGAACATAAGCGCATCCAGGATTGCCTACGAAGAGCAATCGCTGAAGCTGCTGCCCTACTCGATCCTTCGGCTGCGTATGATATCAGCCTCATGGATGAGTTAACAATGGATGTAAGGGTATTTAGATGTGCTGTAACTTTCTCTGAGACCGCAGCATCTGTAGTACCCTGGAGGGTATCTCCCAACTCTTTGACTAGATCCCTCTAAGCGTGTAAAATGGGTCAAATAGTTCAGGGATCGCATAGAAAAAGCCGCTGAACTAAAAATGCGCTTCCCGTATCTGTCCATAGTCCTAGAATCTCTGTTAGGCGGATGGACAGATGAGGAAGATTCCGACATCTCCTTTTTCGTGGCCGCTGCCACCACCATGGCATCCACTGGAACTCCCTTAGTGAGGTAAGCCTTGTCTTGGGGTGCAGTGATGTACTTATTAGGCTTCCTAGGGACCGGTTCCACCGTGTCAGGTGTGTCCCACTCCCTTCGAGCAATCAACTCCATTAACTCATCGAAGGGCGGAGTGACCCAGGAGGAGGAAGGGCGAGCACCAAATGCCTTCAGCAAGACTGACTCATCCTCAGAAGGGGGGAGGGACTGCCAATCACCTCTCTGCTTCAGGATCTCCAAGATGTCAGAAAAAGAGACATCTTCTGAAGGTGACTTTGGGGACCCTTCTGACTCATCTAAGTCAGTATCAGATGTTAAAGATTCTTGTGGAGAATCTAAGTGTCTCCTCTTACACAATCTTTTGCTAGGAACCTCTTCGGGGGGAGCATCCGAAGAAGCCTCCGAGGAAGAGGGGGCACCCTCCAGGGGTGGCTGAGACACCGGTGCTCGATGCTTGGATGTGGCCGTTGGTGCAGAGGAAGATAACGGTCCCTTATGGGGAGGAGAGGCTGCTTCTACTGATGTGGTTGTCTGGGTAGACAACACCTTCCTCATGAGATCGAAGGCCCCCGGGTCCCGAGTCGAGGAATCTCCCGGTTCCGAAGAAATGGGAAGAATCCCAGAGACAGGCACCGAAGGCATCGACCCCGAGGACAGAGCCGAATCGATCCGCGCCGAGGCCCTGAGAGGAAGAGTCGGAACCGAGCGCCGGTTCGACTCTCGGCCCCGGAACCAAGGACGGATCGTCGGCTCCGAGACTCCGGTACCGGATCCGACGGAGTTGAGGTGAAAGGAGCAGACCGAGAAAAGGACGGTTCTGGCACCGAGGGCTCCACAATCAGTAGATCAACCTCTTCCGGCTCCAAAGACTGGACAGGTCTCGGAGGAGGAAGGGATGGAGATAATGGGAGGCCTTCAAGTTTCGACACCAATTTGGTGGAAACCGAGATAAGTTTGGATAGGGCCGAATGTTCCAATAACTTCTGCACCACACGGTCCACATCGATATCGGAGAGCTTAGAAGAACGGGTCGGAGGAACCGGAGACGGAGCCGACCTCCAATAGTGTCGAGGAGGGAGCTCCATCACCGGTTCCAAGACTCGAGGCTCGAAACTGACAACAGTTGAACACTCGGCCCCAAGTCTGTGGAACCGGTGATCTAACTTTAGTCGAAGAGCTCGGAGCCGATGACTTGGGCTCCGACGTCTTCGATTCCTTCGAGGACTTGGATGCCTGGTCAGAAGCATCCAGAGCCTCCTGAAAGGAAGGTTTTAACAAACCCCTGTCCATTAGTTTCCTGCGCCTATCTGTCATGACCCTCCCACTGAAAGAATGACAAATAGAGCAGTCTTCTTGCAGATGGAGAGGGCCAAGACAGTAGACACAGGAACTATGATTGTCAGTTACTGACATTTTTTGCCCACATTGGCAACGCTTGAACCCTGATTTGGCCTTCTCAGACATGTCGCTATAAGCAGAAAAATAGTCAAATCCAGTAAAAAGTCAAGTCCGGTAAAATTGTCAAATCCAGTAGTGAAAGTCAATCCGGTTGTCAAATCCAATAAGGGGTGGTAGGCCCCGAAGAGAAATCTAACTAAGTTTTATAACTTAACGGTACCGAGATTCCCTATACCTTACCACACACACACAAATTATCACTAAACAGTTTTATAACGCTAAAGTACCAAGAAAAAATACAAGAATAAAATTCTAAATCTTATCTCAGGTGCTCGAGCTCGACCCAGTGATGCGAACGCTGCAGCGGCAAACTAAACTGAGGTAAAGGCAGAGGGGGATTGTGGGTATTAGGTGATCGAGCTTCTTCTCGATGCAGAGCTTGCAAGCGGCCGACATGGAGCCGAGGATCGGCTCCGAACCCATGTGTAAGAACAAAGGCGAGATTGAACACTCTCACATTATATTATTCAGCTATACCCTCACTAGAAGTTTAGTGGGGATCATTTCATTTAATCCAGGTGGTATAGCTGAATTTAGTCTTATCTGCCATCTCACTTCCTTATCACCCACTATAGCCTTAATGTTACCCCCCCTAGGATTAGGTCTCACTATTTCTAATATGGCAAATTTGAAACCTGTACAACCTTGGTTATTCATTAAATGCCTTGCTAATGCATTGTTGGTATCTAGTTTTCTAATGCAATACAGATGATCATATATTCTATTTTTCAGATATCTATCCGTTTTCCCTACATAATAGTTCGAACATGTGTTGCAAAGAGCTAAATAAATCAGATGTTAACTCTGACAATTCCCATGACAAAACTTAACATTGCTTTTAATATTATTTTTCAAGATAATAGAAGTTTCTTCATAAATATAACTGCAATAACTACAGTTACCACATTTTTTTAGTACCTGTCTTATTGCTGTTACTATTCTTCTTGGAATTGTATTTTAACTCTATTATTCTCTTTATGTTGTTACCTGTTTTGTATACATAGTGTGGTCTACTAGGTATTTTATCTTTTATAATACCATCACTTGTTAGTATATTCCAATGGGTACTGATGATATCCTTCACCTCTTTACTATATTTGCCATATTTCAATATGCAAGCTTTAGTATATTTATCATCCATCTCTCCCTTAGTTGTATTGATGTTTTTATTTTTGCTTGTCACATGGGTATTGCTTAAGCCTATGCCTAGTAAAGGGGGATATTTTCGACCCCATTCATTTGCTACATAAGTGGTTATATCATGAATCATGTCACTTGGATATCCCTTCCCTTTAAATAACCTACTAATGAAATTGAGTTCACTTATCATTACTTCCCTTGTTGTTGTCATCCTCGCTGCTCTTATACATTGTCCTTTTACTATGCCACGTTTAGTGTGGTAAGAATGGGCGCTATCAAAATGAAGGTATCCATTACTATGGGTGTCTTTTCTATGTATTCTAGACTGGAATGATTTCCCATCATTGTATATATAGACATCTAAATAATTAATACCCTTTGTGTCCACCTGGTGTGTAAACCTAAGGTATTCTGTTTGATTTATATAATACACAAAATTAGTCAACTCTAAAATTTTTCCTTGCCAAAGAATGAAAATATCATCCAGGTAACGGACATATGTCTTAATATACTGCATCCAATTGGAATTGAGAACAAATTCCTCCTCCCAGTCTAGCAAGACTAAATTGGCATACATGGGGGCACACGCTGCCCCCATAGCCACACCTGTTGTTTGTCTATAATATTCACCTTCATAATATAGTTATAATCTAATACTATATCCATGAATGCTGTAAGCAAGGACACATCTTCCTTAGATAGTCTACTGTACTTGTGTATACCACTAATAAATCTATCCAAGCCATCATTCTTAGGGATACAGGAAAAGAGATCCTGGATATCAATAGTGACAAAAATCAAGTCTGGGTTCCACATTTCTCGTTTAAATAATCCCAATAATTCCCAGGAATCTTTTATAATATGTCCAACAGTGCTATACATATCTTTAAACTTGAAATCTATATATTTGCCAAACGGAAAGACCTTACTATTACTTCCCGATATTATGGGTCTGAAAGGGGGGTCCAACAAGTTTTTATGAATCTTGGGAATTCCTTTAATAGTTGCCAATATGGGGAAATCTACCTTGAGAAATTTATACAGGTCCTCATCTATTATCAAGTAAGTATTCTTCAAGATAGGAATCTATTCTGCTATATCCTATGTTCACTTGGTTAAGTGAAGACACTTCATAATGGGCAGGATTGTTAAGCAGTTCAAATATCTTAACATTATATTTATCTTGGTCATATAGTACTATACCGCCCCCTTTATCTGCTGACACAATTCTTATATTATTTTCATTCAATGAGTCTATAGATAAGGCAGCTTGCTGATTTGCTTCATAATCCTTTTTATTATATTTGTGTTTGTTATACAGGCCATATATTTCCTTATTGACTACATTTTCAAAAGAGGCCAAAGTTTTGAACATAGGGGGCGTGAATGCACTCTTCTTTTTTAATTCACGTGAATTATTACAATGGGTAATATTGTGTTGAAAAAATATCCCTAGATTTAGTTTCCTAAGAAATAATTTGAACTCTACTAGTGTATCTGTAAGATCTATAGACTTATCCGGAATATATTTCATTCCTTTAGTAAATACATGTAATAATTCTGGTTTAACTTCAAAAGCAGTATAATTATATATTTTGACCTCACCACTAGTGTATTGTACTTTAGTAGTCGAGGGATCACCCATATATTTACAAAGTTGTTTGGATACACTATCTATGTCCTCTCCATTCTCATCCTGTCCATGTGTAAATTCCCCTATTATTTCCTGTATCTGTTCCATCTGTATTGTTTCTTCCCTTGGCGTTTGACTGTTTGCCAATTGTCTGTGTCCCCCCCCCTCGCATAAAAAATTCTCCTCATATTTTTTCAAATAAATTCCTTCCTTCATACATATCTCTCTTATGTTGTTTATCCTCCCTAACATTCCATCTATATGCAGTTCCTTGTTCATACTGTAACAAATCTCTGTAGCTTTTTACACTTTCTGTCAAACACTTTTTTACAATTATTGTCTGCATATTCATACTATTTGTTGTAAAGATTCTCCCATTGGGGAAACAGTATGTCATTTTTAATAGTTTTACTCATACTTTCAACCTCTTGTAACAGTTTGCTTAGTTTCAAATCATTGCTGGTTAAAATGAATTGCATAAATTGTTTGCCAAATTCATTGAACATATCATTGCAAACTTTTATATTTTCCACATCCATTTCAACCCATATCGGTTCCTTAAAAAAACGTAGTCCCATAGGGACTATACTACTTTCTATGCATTTACGCAAATACATATTATCTACTTGCAATGCCTTAATTCTATTGAGTTTGTTACCAAAGCTGAAAATCATTTGCTTCAATGAAATGAATTGTTCATCTACATCTTTCCGTATATTTACCAAACTGTTTTTAACATTAAATTCAAACGGCATGTGTAGGAACTTATCAACATTAAAATTGTCCAAGTTATCATTGTTTCCCTTAAGGGAACGTTGAGAAACAGTACCTTTTGATGTTTTACTGGTATTGGCATTCATTTTTTCCGGCGCTGTACAAGTCCTTGCTGGCGGAAAGCGTTTAGGCTTGGCCCCAGATATTAAATAAATATCTTCTTCCTGGTTGCCAGACATGGTGGAAAAATTCAGAACGCTCTGCTGTCTATTCATTCGTTGTGTTTCATCCTTCCTCGGCGTGCAGTCCAATGGGAAAGGTGAAGAGAACCTCCTCTGCCCATTGTCTCCCATGATTATGGTTTCATTGTTGATGCTGGCTGAAAGCCAAGAGAGTATTTCTTCTAGTATTGGGATATTGTCTCCTGGGGGAATGTATTGAGGCAATGCAGATATATTTATGTTTGTTTAGCTGGAGATGAGCCAGTATTATTTCTGCATTTTGGAACTGGGGAATAGCTTTAGCATAGGGTGTTAAGTTTAGGGAGGATGAGTAGAGTAGAGCTACTCCACTACCTTTTTTATGGGTTCTGTCTGATCTGATGATTGAGTAGTAAGGTGGCATTATCTCGGAATCTTTCATGTGTGGCTTTAGCCAGGTTTCAGAAATAGCTAAGATGTCTGGTTTGTTTGTGGGATAGCCAGGCATGCAGATTTGGAATATTGTTAGCTATGCTTGGTGCATTAAGAGAAGCAAATAGGATGGATTTAAGTATTGAGGAGGCGTGGTTTGGGACTGGGTTGGGGTGTATATCGCCAGATAGCAGTATGGAAGTTAGGAGCTGTGTTAAAAGTAGCAGAGGTATTTGGATTGTTTAGGTTGGGATGTGTGGGTTAGTGGATTAGTATAGGATATGGGAAGGTGATTGTATCTAGAGGTGTTATGAGAGGGGATAGGTAAGTGGGGTATAGTTCAAGAGAGAGAGAGTTGGTATAATAGATATGAGTTGTGTGGAGGGAGTAGGTTGTGTGTAAGAGTAGGGTGTGGTTGAAGAGATAAGGTTGGGTAAGATGGTAGATGAAGGTAAGGTTTAGGAGAAGTATTAGTAGGATTGAAAGGGATGAATATTTTATGGACATAGTTGGGTTTTAATAAGCCAGTTGGAGTTTGGTAAAAGGGTGGGGTAATGGAGATGTGGGTGTGATAGGAAAGAGGGGGGAGTGAAAGGAGGAGAAAGGAGTGGAGTTTGGTAGGAGTGGAGGAAGTAGGTGCGTCTATGTGGGTATAAGTGTAGATGTAGTGGAGGTGAGTGGGAATTGGGGGTAGGACAGGGGAGCGGAGAGAGCCCACAGGGCGAACGGAGCGGGGAAGAACAAGAGAAGAGAGATAAACAGCAAAAAAGTATCAGCAACTGCTGTTGTTAAGTAATGGTAAGAAGGTATAGAATCAGATAGGGACAGACACTTTGTGGCTGTGAAATGTATATATATATATATATATATATATATCTATATATATATATATACACATATATATATATACACACACATATATATATATATATATATATATACACACACACACATATATATATATATATATACATACATATATACACACATATATATATATATATATATATATATATATATATATATATATACACATATATATACATATATACACACACACACATATATATATATATATATACATATATATACACATATATACACACATACATATATCTATATATATATATATATATATATATATATATATATATATATATATATATATATATATAAATATTTATATATATACATATATATATACATATATACATAGTATAATAACAAGAACACCAGCAATAGTAACCATGCATCTATTTCATCTGCATTTTCCAGGAGATGCAAGCCACAAATAGTTCCACGCCTCAACGGTATACAAAAGCGACTCAGAAGACTCGAAAATAAAATAAACCAAGTTTAATGTAGAGTGCACTCAGTCAATGGTAAGCGCTTTCACAACAGCTTCTTCAGACCATAAATGACTGAGCAGTTACCATCAATTTAAAATCCTACACACCAATCAAGGCACATTCACATGTGACATCATTTCCTTAGAAACAGATAAGTTACTAATGGAAACAGTAAAAAAAAAAAAATTGTTAAAAAAAATATGCACATTTCACATGATTCATCTCCCATAAAAGCACTTTTCAGATCAACTGTGGCACATAATAAACTTCTACAACGAGCCTAAGCTGTGCTTTGACATAAATAAATTCTAAAAATAATGCAACATTTACAAACAGTTTAAATAGCATTTTCCACAACCTCATAGCAACTATATATACTACCAATAAATATAAACATACACTAAATAAACTTCAATAAGAACGTAAAGTGCTACGCTTCACTTTGCCCCTTCATAAGCAATTCCTAAAACAGTCTGTTTGACCATAAACCATTAGCATGTGCATGCTTATCCAACAAGCATAATGGCAACATAAGCATTCATTAATGCAATCTGTCTGAAATTCTCAACGTCAAACTGGCGACAGAAAATAACTCATAAAAATTTATTCTTACAAATTAGCTTACCAAACAATATTAATCTCCCAAGCCATCATATCCCCATTAAAAACATGTGCAAAGCTTATCCAAATCAACATAATGGAAAAAAAATGCATGTC
>NC_056727.1:1109914307-1109937121 GCF_019279795.1 Protopterus annectens
GCTATCTGTGCCCCAGTTGGCAATCCATCAGATGACACATATTTATGCATACGTTGTTGATTTTGTGGATACGACATGTGTCTGTGACGTTGGAAAAGGTCTTTTCAAGGTCTATGTGGGACGTGTGTTGCTGGTTTCATTGATGTATATCCTGGGTGACTGCCTTGAAAACAGGCTAGCAGGTTTGGGAACCATGATCTGCCCCTGACCGAACCAAAATTGGTAGGGTTGGGTGTTTGTAGGCTCCCAATAGCTCTATTTATGAGTTCCATCATGATGGACTCCATGGCCTTGCAGATCAGGCTTAATAGGCTTATAATACAATAGTTCCCATGGTCTGTTGTGCACCAACACTTGTGGAGTATGCCAAACATTGCTGTAACACATTCAACAGTTTCATATCCTGTACAGAGGGTGAGGCTCAGACTGTTCAGGTGCAGGCTCTGTTTGTTCTGGAGTTCACTTATGACACAGCTAGGGAAACAATGTAATCCCATAGATGCCATGTTTTCAGGTTTGGAAGGAGCTGTTTACCTATTCTATATGTGATATCTGTGCTTTCACAATCTCCAGGTATGATGATAGGGCCTTTTGTCAGTGAGAGGGGCGGGGGGTATGTATGTATGAGCCTGTCTGACAGGATATGTTGGCAATGTCAGTCATTTACAGTTTGCACTGACTCAGGACATAAATGAGTGTACATTGCTATTTATGACATAGCGGAAGGAAGCGTCATGGTTCTCTATGGACTCCTTCACAGATTATTTTGCCAGAACATGGATTGGATAATGTTTGGAGTGCACATTGTTTATTCATGATACTGATTGCAGGTCTATCGATCTTCTCTGCTTTTTCACTTTCTGTGAACAACTTAAGTACTTGTGGTACATAGTTTGATTATGACTGGGTTCCAATATATTATATGTGTCTGTTTTCATATAACTGTGTGCACAAGGCAGGATTGGTGAATAGTGACAGGTTCCTGGGGTAAAACATATGCAACTGCCAGATATGTGTGTCCCACTGCTGTACTCAGACATGGCCTGAGTGTGTGAGCATGCCCAATATGACCTTTCAGTATGTTGTTGCCTGACATGTGCTTCGTTTATTTATGTGTCTGAGCATGCCCAGTATGAACTTTCAGTATGTTGCTGACTGATATTTGCCAAATTTAAGTGTGTGAGCATGCCCAGTATGGACATATATACTATATGTGTGTGAAAAATCAAGTTGGTTTCTACTTCAGGGCTCACCTTTGTGTTGTACATCGACAGGCTGCAGGGCTTCCATGAGTCACTTTGCATAGACTTATCAACATTTCTACATACAGTGAGGACAGCTGTTATTTGTACATTTCTACCCAGGGGGCACACCTGATTGTTACTGTGGGTGTACATAGGATGAGGGGTTCACCTGACACTTATACACATTTGCTAGGCCTGCACTGCTATGTCAGGTACTCCATTTCAGTCTGTACTGTTGCCTATCGTACTGGCTTGAGGCATATTACTGTACTACAGATCTTAGCTTCCAATTTCACGTATATTAGTTTGTGACTTCATAGCCTACCCAACCCACATCATACTGCCTGGCCTGCTGTTATCTGTCTGCATAGGCAATTGTGCTTAAATATGCTAAATAGTGGTAAAATGTGCTTAGCACTGCTTTATATTGCTTAAAATAGGACAATCATGCCTCAGGTGGTACTGCAGGACTGCCTATATCAGATGCACATAGTACACTCCCTATACATGTTTGAAAACAGGTAGTGTCATTTTAAGCATCCCTTTTATTGTATGTGCGAGTCAGAGAGAAGTGTAATTTCCAGGGTTCCTACAGAGTCAGTGTATGTGCTATGTGTTGCCTCTTTGCCAAGGCCAGGGCATGCTGGGCACGCCTCCTTCTGCCTACTGGGGCAGGCTCAGGTTGTTTCTCCTCTGAGTCACGCTGTGCCTGTGCAGGCCTTGGCTATGGTGGGGGGCTGTTTGGCCCTGCCCCATGCTGTTCCTGCTGCAGCTGTTTTCGCAGGATCATATTGTGTAGCATGGTACATACCATGACAATTTGGGTACATGTAGTGGGTGAGTACTGCAAGGCTCCACCAGATGTGTCCAGGCACCGGAAACGTGACTTGAGCATCCCAAACACACGCTCAATAATGTTTCTTGTTTGTGCGTGTGCCTCATTATGGAGTTCTTGTTCGGGTGTGTGTGTATTTCTGATGGGTGTCATCAGCCATGGCGCCAGTGCGTATCCAGCATCCCCCACTAGGTGACCGTCAGGGATGTCCCCATTGGCAAATCTCTGGTACAGCTGCGTCAGATGCCAGATGTGGGAATCGTGATAGTTTCCAGGGCAGCCAGCACACACATTCATTATTATACAATGGGCATCGCACACGACCTGGCAGTTGATGGAGGGGAAGCACTTGCGGTTGACGTAGACCCTACCCCGCTCATCGGGTGGTGCTTTGATGTGTATGAGCGTGTAGTCTATTGCACCCACTACCTCAGGTTATTCTGCTATTTGGTGGAAAAGACGCATATTGCTGGCCAATGTCTCACTGGAATTGGGGAAATATACATGCTCACTGACATGTGCTGACACGGCATCAAGGAACTGGTGCAGTACCCTGGATACTGATGCCTGTGAAACCCCCATCCTATCACCAGTTGGTCTCTGGAAGGTACCTGTAGCTAGTATTTGTAGGCCAGCACATACCTTGGTATCCACTGGGATGGGTTCCCCTCTGTTGGTTCTGTGTGTGAGGTGTGGCCGGCACAGCTCAGCAATTTGCTGCAGGAGGTCTCTGTCCACTCTATAGAGCTCCACTGTCTCCAGCTCATGTAGCCCCTGGTAGGTTACCCTGGGTCTGTACAGTCTTCTCCGTCTCCTCACTGTGGGTTGCTCAGCAGCATTCAAAACATCACCACCCTCAGCACCTTGCACATGTTGGTTTATGATAGCAATAGCAGCCCCTAACATTTTGTCAGACTTAAGCTTTTTAAGTTTTCACTCTTTGTATACTCCAGTGTTGCAGAGTTGTTGGGAAAAAAACAGGGTAGACTGCTTTTTGCAGAGTTTAAAGGGCTGGGCTGGGCTAGTCTACTGCTGTGTAATTGGCTGATTCTGATATATTTCACCTGGCAGCTCTGCTAGTTCTCATTGGTTAATTTCCTACTACTTATTTTCCTTCCTTTTTCCCTTTCTATTTCCACAAGGGGCAGCGCCACGCAAACAAGCGCAAACACGCGTACACGGGCGCACACGTTGTGTGCACGTTTGCAAGAAATTTCAGATATATCCACGGCGTACACCTTTGGTTTCTTGTTTTCAGCTAGGACAACTGTAGACACGTCTCTTGCAATCATGAGCAACTCAGGGCAAACACAAGCCACTGTGCTCCAATCAGCTTACAGTCTTTCAGACATACCCCCTCATGATGTCACCTATCTTCTACTCTACTACTCCCCTACTCCTACACTTACAATCTAGGGACATGGCTCACATGCCGGGGAAAATTGGGATTCACTATCCTTATCCTCATTTGCACAGGATTGCCTACTAATGCTTGGTTACATCTCTCGCACTGAGCTTCCCCCCTTAGCAACCATTACTCAGTGGCCATGTTGTTTTCAGCCTGCCATTCACCTGCATGGCAGAACAAGCTTTTTAGTGAAAATGCCCATTTGTGGCTATTTTTCACTTTTTTTCATTTTATTTAAAGCGCAGCACATTTGCACTCTGCTGCGCTATGCTTAAACATCGGCGATCGGAGAAAAAAAATAAAAAATGGATTTTTAAGGATTTACAACATTTGCAAATGTCAATGACCTTATATTTTGCCACTGGCATGCTTCCTCAACTAGATGCATCCTTTATTTGGAGCTGTCATAGCTCCGTTTAGCTATTTGCAGAACGGTACTCCGTTACCAACAGAGTACATTTCTGCAAATAACACTACTCTTCCACGGACAGGTTAGTGTTCCCTGGATCGCAAATTTACCTCATTTGCATAGCTTTCAGCAGCAAATGAGGTAATTTGCATACCATAACACTTTTCCGTGCAAGAGTAGCTTTAGAAGCTCTCATGCACACCCCTGCCGACTATTGCTGAATTGCTCGGCAGACATATTGCCTGTCTGCCGTCTTACACTACTCTTACACTCTATGCAAGCCTTCGTGAATCCGGCCCGATATATTATCATCTCCAAAACAAACTACTTCTTCATTAAAATGGAGATTGTTTACCTGAAATACATGCATACAACTTTCATTCCTCCACAGAGAATTGAATTAATGTATAAAAAACAAGCATGATTTTGGAGATGTAAGACAAATATTAAAGCAGACTGGCAGCATATGTTTTTTATTGTAAAGTTATTAAATCATTCTGGAAAAATATTAATGTTTTTACAGGCTCTATATAATGATAAATTTATTTTAACGAAATCATTAATTTTATTCAACACCCCAATATCTGCTTGTTAAAAAAATAAACTACACGATTCTATTGAGTATTTTAACAACTGCAAGAAAAGTAATCACGTAAAACTGGAACAAAGAATTAACTCCAACTTTGAGAGAATTTATAAGCATTTCAACTGATGTTTGCCATTTAGAACTTTTTACAATCAAGATGAGAACAACCGGAATTTCTACAGCTTACACCTGTATGAATTTTAAAGAACTGCCAAATACACAGTCACTAACGTGTTAGTAACAAACTTTATTTCATGAATATTTAGAGTTTTATATATATAGTAGACACCTTTGTATATAGTTGTTCTTGTGAGTTTTTTTTTTGTTATCTGTTAAAGTTATCCCTAAATAATTAATCCCCCCCCCTAAGATATTTAATAAAAATGTTTTGAGAAAAACAGTGAAAAAAGCAGGTCAGACCACTGGGTAGGTTCTAGAACATATCAGTGTAACATTAAGGGATCTGTGTTTTTGATGGCCTTAAGTAACTGGACCTCCTGGTATATTGAACATACTCTTTTTTTTTTTTTCTTCTTCACTTGTGACAAAGTGACACATAAAAAAATTGTGTGACACCCCATTACTAAAATTATGATTTATATATACATATATATAGGTGTGTGTGTGTGTGTGTGTGTGTGTGTGTGTGTGTGTGTGTGTGTGTGTGTGTGTGTGTGTGTGTGTGTGTGTGTGTGTGTGTGTGTGTGTGTGTGTGTGTGTGTGCATAAAGTCAGTGGCATTTCTATTGTTGCTCCTATACTTTTCATATAGTCGTTTTCTTTATTTTTCCTATAAGAATATATATATATATATATATATATATATATATATATATATAGGATGTATATGTGGTATTAAATGTGTAAATAACTGAAGATGAGACAATTCTATAAAAAAAATTTGCATATTTTCCCATACATTCATTGGTAGTTACTAGATATGTGGTCCAAAAGATTATTCAGGAGCCTGACCCAATTTCCAATTCTCCAAGAGCAATCTCGGGTTAAGCGACTTCCTCAGAATCACACAGTAGCCAAATGGAGGCTTTGAAAATCAAGCCCTGGACTACAGGAAGCAGCCTGATGACAGTTCATGGCCTTAATCCTCTGCACTAACTACCAGACAGAATGGCAGTTAAATTTAAAAAAAATTGTCTATTGTATTCTGAAACTAGTTATCTGAAGTTATAACTATCTGTCTGTCTATCTATCTATCTATCTATCTATCTATCTATCTATCTATCTATCTATCTATCTACAGGTTGCATTCATCTAAGAAACTGTCAGAAAATTGAATGGTTGTGCTGCTAGCATTTACATTTTGAAAGCACATCATTTAAAAAAACTGATGGTAGCTGTCTTTCTATGGCATAAAGTTTGTGATTTGAATGTTTGGATTCCACTATGAAACACCAACTTTCTGAAAGCTAACACTTCAATATAATGAAATATAAAATGTGTGAAAACTGACATAATGAAAAATTCCTTTTTATTTTTTTTGCAGGGGCAAGTCCCCTTGCAGCCACCAATGTTGAGGGAAGCCAATCACACCCCCAAACTTATATATAACAACTCTGAGGTCACACCAACTAACTTGAAGAAGGGAGAAGTCTCCCTAGAAAATGTATCATTGCCGGTGCCCAATCAAAAATTGCTCTAGTCTATGAGGAAAAGCATTCAGCCTTATGTGGTTCATTTTTTTTCTGCGAGCTACTAAAGCTCAACAAATTTCTTCTTAAGACTGTGTAGGGAGGCCAAATGTTTGCCAGTAATTTAAAAGGAAAATAGAAACGCTATGAGAAGAGGCAAGAAATATCAAGTAAAAAGTTGGGTAAAAACACTAGCCTTTTTGTAAAATGTTTGGTGCCCAGCCTACATAAAGGATATTTTGATTTTTTTTTAATGTTTTAAGTTTCAAACATTTGCGTGTTTGATCTTAAGGAATATATAGCTGAAACAAGAATAACAGCAAATTATTAAACTTGTTGCTACCCCTTTCAAGTGTTTTGCTGTTATACCTTTCAAGTGTTTTTTGTAAGAGGTCTACCAGCAGCGTACCACCTAATATGAAGGTCTGTGGTCTCATACCCCTCCTATTTTTATATATATTAACTTCAAGATCACTGTATTCTGGAGTAGAGGGAATACTTACAGATACTGCCATACTGGATTCAGTATATGTTTTCCACACTCACATTTGCAACTCCAAAGTTGTAAAGACTGCAATTGTTGTCCATGTTCTTTTAACAGGTACCCATTTAATGTTATGTATAACATTGTATACTATATTTTAACAACAGCCACCTGGGTTACAACTAATTTAGGCAGAATGGATCTGTACATATTGCCTCATTCAAGGAAGGGCATTTGAGTAATTAAAATCATTCCTTCAGCATTGCTACAGAATTAGTACAATTTGCAGACGTCTGGTATGATGATGAGCAAGTAAGCAATATGGTGTGGTGCTTCTTACAAATCATCTTTCATTTGTTAAAATGAAATTAATCTTCAGTGTTTTTTAAGCAATGTTGGATGAGGTAAGTTATACATAGATAGAAGTAAGTAAAATCACTAGGACTGCCCAGTTAAATTTCTTGTTAAAAGCTATCCACTGGCAAGGGCAGTAGCACTCTGTCCAAAGTGCAAGCACCAGGGAGCCAGTGATGGCATTTGAAGGTTGGAGTAGAAGTGTGTAATGCTGTCATCCTTTCAGCTGTCTTGAACTTAAAAGTACTGTCAAGTCAGCAACATCAAAGGACGGACTATAAAATGGTTGCACATGAAAAGAATATCAACAACTGGAGAAGTGGCACATATTTTTTTTCTTTGTCTTTAAAAGAAATGTTGATTCAAAATAAGAAGTTATGTACCTACCATAACGTTCCATGTTAGTTGTCTTCTCTCGCCTTCTTTCTTGCTTGATGGGTTCGGAGCCGATCCCTCGGCTCCGACTCGGCACTTGCTAAGCTCGAGAGTCACTTTTACCAGCTCGAGGCAGCCCCATATCCCATGATGCAAGGCGGTAAGTACCCAGATCTCGTTTGCTGACAAAGGGCAATAGCACCAAGCATAAAATACTTCCCAAAGGAAGAAAGAAACTTACAGATGGAAAAGGACCAGGTCTGAATGGTCTTTAGCATAACAGTTTCTTATACAAGGTCTGTCCAGGCCAGGGGGAAGGAGGGAGGGTCGCAAGAAAGAAGGCGAGAAGACAACTAACATGGAACGCTATGGTAGGTACATAACTTCTTAATGTTAAGTTGTCAATCTCGCCTTCATTCTTGCTTGATGGGACCGTCCTAGCACCTCTATCCTGGGTGGCTCAATGGAACAAACTCTTGAGGACTGTAGAGCCAAAACTGGCTCTGTCCCTGGAGGCCAAGTCCAATTTGTAATGGTAAACAAAAGTGTGAGGAGTAGCCCAAGTGGCGCTGCACAAATAGTGTCCAAAGGAAGTCTAGCTTGAAAAGCTGTAGAAGTAGCTAAGCTCCTAGTTGAATGTGCTTTAGGTTTTGAGCACAGCTGTTTTCGCCTGAGCGTATAAATTTCAAAGATGACCAAGAAAGCCATCTGGACAAAGTCACTTTAGAAACAGGAAGGCCTTTTGTTATCCGCATAGGAAACAAAAGTTGATCAGATTTTCTAAATTTTTTGTTCTGTCCAAATAATATCTAAGTTGACGGTGGACATCAAGATAATGTAGCTTTTTGTTCAGCTCTATCTGAATAGTTAGGAAAAATACCGGAGATCAATGGATTGATTCAAATTGTTCTTTGAAGCGACCTTAGGTAAAAGGTTGGGTTAGTTCTCAAAGATACTCTGTCTTTGTGAAAAACCAAATAGGGGTCGAACCGAAGAGCATGAAGTTCAGACACCCTCCTGGCAGATGTAATAGCCACTAGGAATAACGTTTTCAAGAAAGATATTTCAGGGAACAAGAAACAGCTGGCTCGAAGGGGAAGAATCAAGGATGTCAGCACTAAATTTAGATCCCACTGAGGAGGAGGATTCCTGATTGGAGGTTTAGTAGGAAAATTCCTTTCAAGAAGGCCCTGCAGAGCCTATGGGACATAATATTATGATCTGCTATCCCGACATGAAAATTGGAAATAGCAGCCAATTGAACTCTGACTGTGGAAGAAGAGGAGCCTGCATGAAAAATCTCTGCTAAGAAGTCCAGAACTGCCTGAACAGGGGCAGTAAAGGATCAATATTTTGGGCCTTAGCCCAATAAGAGAAATGTTTCCATTTGCTTGTGTAAATCCTCCTGGTAGAGGATTTTAGTGAAGCTACTATGATGTCTCTAACTGGGTTAGAGATCAAAGGAAGCCTGGCTAAGGAAGGAAGTGGAGCAACCATGCTGTGAGGTTGAGAGAAGGGATTGACCGGTGCAGCTGACCCGATTGGTGAATCAGAAGATCTGGCACTGGGTCCAGATGCCACGGCTGCACCAAAAGGTGATGATGGAGGAACGGAACCAAACTTGTCGAGGCCAGTAAGGGCAATGAGAATCAATTTGGCTCTCAAAGCGGTAGCTTTCTGGATTACCTGAGGGATCAGAGGAAATGGAGGAAGGCATAAAGAAGTCCTGGGGCCAATCCTGGGTCAGAGCGTCTCTGGGGATGGCCTGATAGAGGAAGAGGCTGAAGAAGTCTGGACATTTGCTGTTTTGGGGAGTAGCAAAAGATCGCAACATGGGAACCCCATTCCAGAAAAATCTCTTCCGCTATAGATTGCTTGAGAGACCACTCGTGAGGCATGAGGATAGCTCTGCTTAATCTATCCGCTATAATGTTGGTTTTCCCAGGGATATGCGTTGCTACCAGAAACCGATGAGAGGAGATCGCCCATTGCCATAGTCTGAGCGCTTCTCGACACAAGGGGTAGGACTTGGTTCCGCCCTGTTTGTTGATATACCAAACTACAGACATGTTGTCTGTGTGGACTGCAATAGTCCCTACGGGAAGAAAGTCGTTGAGGGCTTGCAACGTTAAAAGCACTGCTCTCATCTCCAGGACATTTATGTGCAGATGGTACTCGACCGGCTGCCACGTCCATGAACCATCCTGCCCTGATAATGACCCCCACCCGATCAGGAGGCATCCGTGGTGACAGTGGCTATCGGGATGGGGTTTAAGTACCTGCCTTGGTGAACCTGAGGCGATGTGATCCACCAAGCAAGATGCTCTTTGCATGTCTGTGTCACCAGAATCTGGTGACGCATTGGAAGTTGCTGGTATGACCACTGTGTGAACAGCATCCACTGAAGAAGGCGCATGTAAAATCGAGCCAGGGGAAGAAGAGTAATGGTCGCAGCCATGAGACCTAATACCTTTAGAACCATTCTGGCCTGTATTTTCTTGCTGGCCAGAATGATCCTGACATGAGTCTGAATGTCTGAAACTCTTTGTTCTGTAAGGGTAGCTGACATCCGAACAGTGTTTAAGTTTGCGCCTATGAAGGTAATAGACTGGCAGGGTGATAAGGATGACTTTTCAAAGTTGATTGAGATGCCCAAATGAGAACAAAGGTCTATTGTGTAATCCTGGCTTGTATAAGCTGATGCCTGGTGGTGGCTGACAGGAGCCAGTCGTCGAGATACGGAAACACCTGGAATCCTTGACGTCTCAGGTGAGCCGTGACCACTGCCATGCATTTGGTGAACACTCTGGGGCTGTAGTGAGACCAAAGGGCAGGGCTCTGAACTGGAAATGACTGGACCCCAGCCGAAGCGGAGAAATCTCCTGGAGGCGTCTGTGAATTTTGATGTGATAGTACGCATCCTGAAGATCTACTGAGCACATCCAGTTGTCCTTCTGTAAGAAGGGCAGAATTGACTGAAGAGTGACCATTGAATCTTGTCTTCCTGACAGACTTGTTGAGTCTGCTGAGATCCAATATTGGTCTCCAGTCTCCCGTCTTTTGGGGACCAAAAGAACCTTGAGTAGATTCCCGGCTCTGACTGCTCTATTGTAACTGGCTGAATGGCTCTTTTTTGCAGTAGTTTTGAGATTTCTGACTCTGCAATCTCCCTTAGACCGGGTGGTACATCTGGAAGGGAACTTGAGGGAAGGGACTTTCCTCGAAGGAATTATGTAACCCTTGGATATGATCGACTGTACCCAATTGTCTTGAGTGAGGGAATGCCAGGCTTCTGGGTACAGTGATAATCTTCCCCGACTGCCTCCAAGGAGGGACAGCCGGGCAACACCTCAGGGATGCTGAAAGGGCTTGTCAGAGAGGCTCCCTGTTTCCCTGGTTCTTCGGACCCCTCTGCCTCTAGAGCGGCATCTGTTGTTGTTACCCCTCTGCCTCTAGGGGTAAACTGACCACGTGAATCCGGGCGTGACTCCTTGGGATTTACGGAACCACATCTTCCCACCCTTCTGTCCTTTGGGATAAGGTCTAGAAGGGTGGAAAACGGACTCCAACAGCAGAAAGAGTCTTGCCGTCCTGCTCGCACCTCGTCAAGGTTTCCTTCACCTGAGGCCCAAACAAAGCTGGCCCATCAATGGGAGAATTTGTGAAGGGCGCCTTAAAGGGATCCAAGAAAATCACATAGCAGCATCCAGGCTTGGCGTCTAAGAGCCACACCTGTACTCTGCGGCTCTACTCTCCATCCGCAGCATAAGATATTAGCCGCATGGAGGAGTTTGCAATGGAATTGAGGGTTCCTAGCTGCGAAGCAATTTTTTCTTGAGCCCCTGCAGCTGTAGGATCCTGAACTACTTCTCCCAGCTCCTTCAGAATATCTCTCTGGAGTCTGGTGAAGTGACATAGGTAATTCAGCGAACGCATAGCAAAGGTCGCTGAGGAAAACATCCGCTTACTGTACCTATCCATGGTCCTAGAGTCCTTATTAGGAGGATGGACGGGCACGGAAGGATCTGCAAGTTCCTTTTTGGTGGCCGCAGCCACCACCATGGCATCAGCGGGGACACCCTTAGTAAGGTATTGTTTGTCACTTGGGGCAGTGATAAATTTTGAAGGCCTCCTAGGGACTGGCTCTACAGAGTCAGGAGCTGCCCACGCCTTTCGTGCAATAACCTGCATAAGGGGGTCGAAGGCGGAGACACCCAGGAGGTGGAGGGCCGAGATCCAAACGCCTCTAGGTATACTGACTCATCCTCAGAGGGATTGTTGGTGGGCCAGTTTCCCCTCTGTTTCAGAAGTTCTAGGATGTCTGAGAAGGAGACATCCTCAGAGGGGGATCTAGGGATCCCTCTGACTCATCAAAGTCAGTATCCGGTGACAGACTCCGCGGAGTCTACATGCTTCCTCTTACAAGTCCTCTTCCTAGGAGGATCTCCCGAAACATCAGGAGAATCCTCGGAAGAGCGGGAAATTCCCAATGGGGAAACCTGAGGCGGAGGATCTCTGGGTCCTGTAGCAAGAGAAGTGGCAGAGATGTCAACAGGTACTAAAGAGGGAGGAGCTACGGGAACAGACTGCTGACTGATACCAGTGGCCAGTACACTCTTCATCACCTCGAATGCTCCCCTCCCAGGCAGGTCCGAGAGAACCCACTCCGAAGAGCTAGGAACTCCAGGGGCCACCGAAAGGGAAGTCTCCGAGGCAGATGTCGGAGCCGAGCTCACCAAGGCCGAGGCTCCAAGGGGAAGAGCGGGTTCGGACAAGGGTCCGATGCCACTCACCCCCTCGGAGGAGACCATGGAAGCCCGACCACCGAATCCCTCTAAGGAAGGTCTCGAAGAGGAGATAAGAGTAGAGGCTGAAGGAACAGAAGGGGTATCCGTCCTCCAGCCGTAGCAGTAACCATTCGAAGACTCCAACTCCAAGCTCTGGGGTAGAGTTGAAGGAGGAACTGTAACGGGTGTGGAGCAACAGTCGCCTGTTGAGACGGACTGTGTAACATTTGGGCCAGTACCTGTGACTTAAGTAATCTACTGACCACTCTCTCAAGGTCATGATCTGACAGTCTGGAAGACCTTGAAGATCGGCTCCGATGGCTCCGCTCCGATAGAAGAGGTGAAGCCGAGCGAAAGTATCGGCTCCAAGGAAGGAGACCTCGATCTCTTCCTGGAAAGAGCCATCGGAGCCGATATTATAGATCCTGTCGGAGCCGACTTCGGAGCCGACAGGAAGCCTCGATATCGGCTCCAGCGGGAGCCGATACAGCCACCAAAGTAACGGTGGCGGAGCGGACCAGAGCCGACACCGATGCCTGTGCCACATGGGTGTTGGAACCGATCGGGCCGACATCGGTGGGCACTAGATTCGGCACCGATAGCCATCGGCGAAGGCTTTATTAAGCTAGAATCGGCTCCAGCCGAGCCGATCTCGACTCGAACAAGTCGGGACGAGGCCGCAGGCTTAGATACAGAAGCCTGGGCCTTGGAAGGTTTTGCTGATTTAGGTGGAGCCGACTTAGCCGGAGAGCCCTCCGGCCAGAAGGCCCCTAAGAATCAATTATTCTCTCCTGCAGGACTCTCTGGCTGAAGGAATGACAAATAGCACAGGAGTCCTGCAGGTGAAGAGGGCCCAGACAATACAGGCAAGAAGTGTGACCGTCTGTCAGAGACATCTTCTGACAGCACGAGTCACACTTCTTAAAACCTGAGACCCTCTCCTTTGACATGGTGCTGAAAAAACACACACACACACCAGTCAAAATTAACTTAAGTAAAATACCAAAAGGTATTCTATAAAACCAACACACACACCCTAACAGGGGGGGGATGGGATAGGGAAAAGTTTGACTAACAAAATATTAAAGGAGACAGGGATTTTCTGTCAGAAAAAGTACAAAATAAACTTAAAACTATCAATAAAAGGTTTTTTTAGAAAAAGGGGCTTAAATCTCACAAAAGTGAATAACTTACCAGGAGCTGGTAAAAAGAAGACCTCCTAAGCGAAGCGGCAAACGAGATCTGGGTACTTACCGCCTTGCATCATGGGATATGGGGCTGCCTCAAGCTGGTAAAAGTGACTCTTGAGCTTAGCAAGTGCCGAGTCGGAGCCGAGGGATCGGCTCCGAACCCATCAAGCAAGAATGAAGGCGAGATTGACAACTTAACATTGTATTTTTAGGTAAATTGTATCAGTCTTTATTACTTCAGGTAGATAATCTTGAAAACAAATTTTGCTAGTCTAATACAAAAATCAATAACCAAAAAAAAAAAAAAATGCTGTGGAGAATGATGTGGTTAAGTTCTGCAAAACTGGCTGCATACAGTGCTTCATAATGATTTTGGTGATTTCCATTTTTTGTGGGCACATCTGTCGCTGGCAGAAAATACATTTACAATAAATACTACTGTGGTGGTGGTGCTGCGGTAGCATTGTCGCCTCATAGCAAGATGTTGTCCCATTCGATTCTCAGCTAGAGCATCTTCTGTGTGGAGGCATACACGAATGGGGCATGCCTTTGTTGAAGGTTGTGCATCAGAGCTGGTAACCCAGTATGTAAAAATCCACTACCAATCATTAGCTGACCGGAGTTCCACTGTGGCAAGCCCTAACCGGGAAAAGCTGAAAGACACAAACAAACTAAACCTCATGCACTGTTCTTAACATTTAGAGAAAAGGAGCATGTCTTATAAACAGTTACTCATTGTGTTCTATCTTTTATAATGTAGTCAAGATTTTTTTTGAGTCATTGTTTTTTTCCCACATTTCACAATTGATTATAGAGTACTGTAAAATGGTACATCAATGGCTGCTCTATCGTGAAAACAAAGAATTAAAAGTTCCATATATGGTACCCCTATTCTTTGTATTTTCTAATCCCAGAGGTATGGACACTATTTAAGGATCTGGACTCAGTCTGAGGCAGTGCCAAGTAAGCAGAACTTTTACTGAATCCAAAAAGGATGGAATTAGTTATTAGTCTGAAACCTAACCATGATTTTTGCACTCCTTGAACATGAAATACACAGTGAATGATGGCGAAGTAAGACTTAGTGTTCAAACTCAGAGACAGTTCATTGCTGGAGGGGGTCTGTGATAGTGTTCATTGTACACTACCTGAGGCTCCTTTTCCCAACTATCTCAGTATGCCTCTACTGGTATAGACTCTTTGATTAGGCAATGTGTAATAGCCATATTTTTGGTATATGCATTTCCTCTAAGAAGATGCCATTCAGAACATGTAGACACAGACTTTTTATGATTTTTGTCCTTCTGCTGCCTGCAATCATCAACCTTCAGTGATTTGTCAGTCCATTTGTTCCCCATAGTCTAAAAGACAACTGCAGTGTCAGTCATTGTTGTAGCCATATGGGGGATTCTATTAGGCCCTAACCCTATCACGTACTGGATGGCATGGGCATTCACTTCACTATGAGGTTCCTCTATGAGAATGCTTCCACCAACAAGCTACACAGAACGATCCTCAGCAGCTTGTTAAGCCATGGCCAAATCCGAGTTATATCTGTTTAACCTGAAAGCCTCTTGCATGCAGAAAAACAGCCACTGGACCATCAGATGTTCCATCATTGCTACTTCCTCAGTGGCATTTTGGGTTATCTGCAAATGTAACTCAGTACTGGTGAGCTTTCAAAAGCTTAGACTCCCCTTCCTTCTGGTTGAGCATATCCTGAGAGGGAAGCCTTCAGTGATCACGGGAAATGAGTGTTCAGGCTTTTTTGCTTCCACAAAGGAGGAGAGGAGAGTACCTGAAGCCAGAAACATTTAGCATGAGTAAATTCACAGCTAATCACAATACCATATAAAAACAAAATCCAGCAAAAACCAAATCAAAGTTAAAACGTACCTCAGCCATGAACAGCCTCAGGGGTGGTGGGTGAGTGTTGCCACTGAAGTAGTGAGGAATTCAGATATCTACTGTTAGAAGTGAGTAAGACTTATTCATCTGCATTATGTTCATCATCCCCACTGCCTCAGTGGCATTTTGGGTATATTTCCAAAAGTTACCCTACTTTGGGAGATGGAAGGGTTAGGATTCATGAGCTCCTAGAGAATGATCCAACCAAAGACTGCACTGGACCCTGCTTGAAAATGAATCCAGTGTGTAGTGCTTAGTATAGGTATGAACAAATTACCTGGCTGCTACCTCTAGAATGCTCCTAGAGTCCACCCCTTTCCAAAATGCCATCAAAGAGGATACTGCCCTAGTTGAGTGATTTAATCTTGCCTGGAAGAGAGTTACCATGGTGGGATTATCAGAAAACCATAAACAGGGCAACCATAGTGCTACTGAAACTGTTATGAGAAGGTTTTTGCATGGCTACAGTCTCAAAATGATGACGTTAAGCTGAAATGTTGAATTAACATTAAACATGGTGATTTTTTGAACCAATTACTGCTAAGGTCCTTAAAAAGTGCGAGGAGAGAGGGGAACTGATTCAAGGGGTGAACTGTGAATTTCCCTTTGGATAGGGATGTTGTTTTGGGACTAACTGCTGCTGACATCCTTAAAAAGTGTGAGGAGTGAGGGAAATTGATTCAGGGGGTGACTCACTTTTTTCATCCTTCTTTTTCCATGCTTGTTAAAGGTAATAGACCTACTTTAGCATATTTTATAAAAAGCAAAATAAGCAGATTCAGCAAACTTTTGGCAAGTCAATGCTCAACAAATAATGGCAAGGAAGCTCCAAATTGAAAAGAGGAACCTCTCAGAAATGAGGCAGGTCAACAACTGACTCTCTACAAATCCCCTGCCCACCACTGCAGTCCATATTTCCCCATTTCTGAATCTTTATTTCACTTTTTAGCAACAGTCCATTAGGGGCTCTGGTGGCTGTTTAAGTCCCTATCTCCTTTTATGGAATCTCTTCTCATCATCCAGAGCCACCTTTCTCTTTTTCACTTGTCCTGCAGCATCTGCTATCTCTAAGGATAACAGAACCTGCTCCTTTCTCTATTTCTGAGGGAAAAAATTTTATTCTAGGCTGTTTCTTATAGTAGAGAAAGAAACTTCATGGAGACCATTCATAGAGATCTTTACTTTCTTCTAACACATAGGAAAGGCTATCCCTACACAACCAGTAAGCTCCTATTTCTCTTTTCAGCTTATGGGTAACCATTTAAACAGTATTTATCATCATGGCCTATAACAACAGTTTTTAGATGTCTTGTTTATAAGGATTTCTGAGTCTGATTAAACTTTTAGTTCTCATCATTACGCTTTAAATTATCCTTTACTCTACAGGTTTTCACAAAGTATTTAGCTCCCCTGATATCCTACTGTAAACTGTAAAATACTCACTTTTTATTTAGGTGACTTGCTTCTCTTTGCAGACTCTGTTTCAAAGTAACAGGAGTATCTCACTTGTGTAAGACCACCTTTTCACACTGAGTTTCCAGGAAAACATTCAAACATCTCGTCTTATTCCACCCGACAGAATGGTATTTTTGGAGTATCTCTTGGATACATCCTTTAAAAGATCTTGGGCCAGATTCACGAAGGCTTGCACGGAGTGTAAGAGTAGTGTAAGATGGCAGACAGGCAATATGTCTGCTCAGCAATTCAGCAATAGCCGGCAGAGGTGTGCATGAGAGCTTCTAAAGCTATTCTTGCATGGACAGTGTTATGGTATGCAAATTACCTTATTTGCTGCTGGAAGCTATGCAAATGAGGTAAATTTGTGATCCAGGACACACTAACCTGTCCATGGAAGAGTAGTGTTATTTGAAGAAATGTACTCTGTTGGTAACGGAGTACCGTTCTGCAAATAGCTAAACGGAGCTATGACAGCTCCAAATAAAGGATGCATCTAGTTGAGGAAGCATGCCAATGGCCAAATATAAGGCCATTGGCATTTGCAAATGTTGTAAATCCTTAAAATCCATTTTTTTTTCCCCGATCGCCGATGTTTAAGAGTAGCGCAGCAGCGTGCAAACGTGCTGCGCTTTAAATAAAATGAAAAAAAGTGAAAAATAGCCACAAATGGGCATTTTCTCTAAAAAGCTTGTTCTGCCATGCAGGTGAATGGCAGGCTGAAAACAACATGGCCACTGAGTAGTGGTTGCTAAGGGGAGGAAGCTCAGTGCGAGAGATGTAACCAAGCATTAGCAGGCAACCTATGCAAATGAGGATAAGGGTAATGATTCACAATTTTCCCCGGCATGTGAGCCATGTCCCAAAGTGTAAGTGTAGGAGCAGGGGAGTAGTAGAGTAGAAGATAGGTGACATCATGAGGGGGTATGTCTGAAAGACTGTAAGCTGACTGGAGCACAGTGGTTTGTGTTTGCCCTGAGTCGCTCATGATTGCAAGAGGAGTGTCTACAGTTGTCCTAGCTGAAAACAAGAAACCAAAGGTGTACGCCGTGGATATATCTGAAATTTCTTGCAAACGTGCACACAGTGTGTGCGCCCGTGTGCACATGTTTGCGCTTGTTTGCATGCCGCTGCCCCTTGTGGAAACAGAAAGGGAAAAAGGAAGGAAAAGAAGTAGTAGGAAGTTAACCAAGGAGAACTAGCAGAGCTGCCAGGTGAAATATATCAGAATCAGCCAATTACACAGGCAGTAGACTAGCCCAGTCCAGCCCTTTAAACTCTGCAAACAGCAGTCTACCCTGTTTTTTTCCCAAGAACGCTGCAACACTGCAGTATACAAAGAGTGAAAACTTAAAAAGCTTAAGTCAGACAAAATGTTAGGGGCTGCTATTGTTATCATAAACCAACATGTGCAAGGTGCTGAGGGTGGTGATGTTGTGACTGCTGCTGAGCAACCCACAGTGAGGAGACGGAGAAGAGTGTACAGACCCAGGGTAACCTACCAGGGTCTACATGAGCTGGAGATAGTGGAGCTCTATAGAGTGGACAGAGACCTCCTGCAGCAAATTGTTGAGCTGTGCTGGCCACGCCTCACACACAGAACCAACAGAGGGGAACCCATCCCAGTGGATACCAAGGTATGTGTTGGCCTATGAATACTAGCTACAGGTACCTTCCAGAGACCAACTGGTGATATGATGGGGGTTTCACAGGCATCAGCATCCAGGGTACTGCACCAGTTCCTAGATGCCATGTCAGCACATGTCGGTGAGCATGTATATTTCCCCAATTCCAGTGAGGCATTGGTCAGCAATATGCGTCTTTTCCAACAAATAGCAGAATACCTTGAGGTAGTGGGTGCAATAGACTGCATGCACATACACATCAAAGCACCACCCGGTGAGCGGGGTAGGGTCTACATCAACCGCAAGGGCTTCCCCTCAATCAACTGCCAGGTTGTGTGCGATGCCCAGGACATAATAATGAATGTGTGTGCTGGCTGCCCTGGAAGTTATCACGATTCCCACATCTGGCATCTGATGCAGCTGTACCAGAGATTTGCCAATGGGGACATCCTTGATGGTCACCTAGTGGAGGATGCTGGATACGCACCGGTGCCGTGGCTGATGACACCCATCAGAAATGCACACACACCTGAACAAAAACTCCATAATGAGGCACACGCACAAACAAGAAACATTATTGAGCGTGTGTTTGGGATGCTCAAGTCATGGTTCCGGTGCCTGGACACATCTGGTGGAGCCTTGCAGTACTCACCAACTACATGTACCCAAATTGTCATGGAATGTGCCATACTACACAATATGATCCTGTGAAAACAGCAGCAGCAGGAACAGCATGGAGCACGGCCAAACCGCCCCCCACAATTGCCAAGGCCTGCACAGGCATAGCTTGACTCAGAGGAGGAACAACCTGATCCTGCCCCAGTAGGCAGAAGGAGGCGTGCCCAGTATGCCCTGACCTTGGCAAACAGGCAATGCATAGCACATACACTGACTCAGTAGGAACCCTGGAATTGACACCTCTCCCTGACTCGCACATACAATAAAAGGGATGCCTAACTTAACACCACCTGTTTTCAAACATGTATAGGGATTGTACTATGTGCATCCGACGTAGGCAGCCCTGCAGTTCCTCCTGAGGCATGATTGCCTTATTTAAGTAATATAAAGCAGTGCTAAGCACATTTTACCACTATTTAGCATATTTAAGCACAATTGCCTATGCAGACAGATAACAGCAGGCTAGGCAGTGTGATGTGGGTTGGGTAGGCTATGAAGTCACAAACTAATATACTTGAAATTGGAAGCTAAGATCTGTAGTACAGTAGTATGCCTCAAACCAGTAAGATAGGCAACAGTACAGACTGAAATAGAGTACCTGACATAGCAGTGCAGGCCTAGCAAATGTGTATAAGTGTCAGGTGAACCCCTCATCCTACGCACACCCACAGTAACAATCAGGTTTGCCCTCCCAGGTAGAAATGTACAAATAATAGCTGTCCCCACTGTATGTAGTAATGTTGATAAGTCTATGCAAAGTGACTCATGGAAGCCCTGCAGGCACAGCGTGCTTCCTGTCGATGTACAACACAAAGGTGAGCCCTGAAGTAGAAACCAACTTGATTTTTCACACACATATAGTATATATGTCCATACTGGGCATGCTCACACACTTAAACAACTTTAGCAAATGTCAGTCAGCAACATACTGAAAGGTCATACTAGGCATGCTCACACACTTAGGCCATGTTTGAGTACAGCAGTGGGACACACATATCTGGCAGTTGCATATGTTTTACCCCAGGAACCTGTCACTATTCACCAATCCTGCCTTGTGCACACAGTTATATGAAAACAGACACATATAACATATTGGAACCCTGTCATAATCAAACTATGTACCTCAAGTACTTAAGTTGTTCACAGAAAGTGAAAAAGCAGAGAAGATCGATAAACCTGCAATCAGTATCATGAATAAACAATGTGCACTCCAAACATTATCCAATCCATGTTCCTGCAAAATAATCTGTGAAGGAGTCCATAGAGAACCATGACGCTTCCTTCCGCTATGTCATAAATAGCAATGTACACTCATATATGTCCTGAGTCAGTGCAAACTGTAAATGGCTGACATTGCCAACATCCTGTCAGACAGGCTCATACATACATACTCCCTTCTCATTGACAAAAGGCCCTATCATCATACCTGGAGATTGTGAAAGCACAGATATCACATATAGAATGGGTAAACAGCTCCTTCCAAACCTGAAAACATGGCGTCTATGGGATTACATTGTTTCCCTAGCTGTGTCATAAGTGAACTCCAGAACAAACAGACCTTTCACCTGAACAGTGTGTTGAGCCTCACCCTCTGTACAGGATATGAAACTGTTGAATGTGTTACAGCAACGTTTGGCACACTCCACAAGTGTTGGTGCACAACAGACTATGGGAACTATTGTCGTATAAGCCTATTAAGCCGGATCTGCAAGGACATGGAGTCCATCATGATGGAACTCATAAACAGAGCTATTGGGAACCTACAAACACCCATCCCTAACAAATTTGTTTCGGTCAGGGGAAAATCATGGTTCCCAAACCTGCTAGACTGTTTTCAAGGCAGTCCCCCAGGACATACATCAATGAAATGAGCTACACATGTCCCACATAGACCTTGAAAAGCCCTTTTTCAACATCACAGACACATGTCGTATCCATAAAATCAACAACCTGTGCATAAATATGTATGTCATCTGATGGATTGCCAGCTGGGGCACAGATAGATCACACAAGGTAAGAATTATAGTCTTCTGTTCAAGCTGGTAACAACTGCTGTCCCCCATGGCTCAGTCCTGGGACCCCTCCTGTCTGTTTTATATTCTTCAGAAATACAGTGAAACACACGAGGGCTATGTTTAGCAAAGTTTGTGGATAACTGCAAAACAGTTGTCACAATCGATGTTTGGGACAACAGAGACATCCCAAAAAAGGGTCTCAGTCAGACAGATGTGGTGTCAAAATTACGGCCTCGAGCTACAGTCATGCAAATACCACATAGGTGCCAACACCTACATATGGAGGTGATAATAAGGGCTCTATGGACACATGTGGATAGTCATCCCTACTTTCACAAAGTGGTCAGACAATCATGCTATGTGTTCCCACAAACTGCCAAGGTCTTTGCATGTAGGTCAAAGGAGGTCCCTCTCTACTCATCAGTCATCAGACCCATCAGAGAGTACCACAACACACTTGGGATGAATCTGACTAGGCACCTGCAGTAGCTGGAAAGACCACTGAAGTACCTCAACAAGAGGATTACTGGCCTCAAACAGTTGCCCCATGCAACAAGACTGAATTTAACTCAATCTGTACTCTCTTGCATAATCAGCAAAACAACCAAGCAAGCAGAAAACGAATGTAGACAAAACAACACAGAGACTGGAGAAGCTGCAACGCTTTATTCTGGTACCTCGGCTAGATGCCTTCAAAGGAATAAATGCATAGTGCTGGTTGCACCTTAAATATTTTTTATAAAATCAATTAGTATAATTAAAAAACACCTTAATTGACCAAAAAGATTTAAAGAGACACAAGCTATATAAACCCATGTGAAAAATACAAAATTTAAATATCAAAATTTTATATAAAATACATAGAAAGACAACTTCAGATATACAGCATCTAATATTATATATAATCCTTCACCTAAAAAGATTGACTAAATAACATACAATTAAATAGTAAGATTGACTTCCAGATTCATGCCCCTGGGTTTTAAAGTGCTAAATTTCAGAATGAATCTACTTTCAAGTTTTAACAAACTGTGTAAAAAATTTCCATTATAATGAAATTCTGGCTTAGCCAGAGCACAAAAAAATAATGAATCAGAAATACCATTGTGAACTGCATTAAAGTGCTGGGAAACTGGGCTATCATTTCTGACATTACGAATGTCACCTAAGTGTTCCAAAATGCGAATTTTTAACTGTCGTTTGGTCTGACCAATATAAAATTTGGGTGGAACACAATCACATCCAATCAAATACACTACACCACATGATTTGCAATTAAAAAAACTATGTGCGGTGTATTTGACCCCATTAATGAGACTGTCTGTTAAATTCCTTACCTTAGGACAAACCTTACATGTTCCACATTTAAACATACCAAAAGGTAACTTATTAATGTTACCGGACCTGTCACACATTGTGACTTTATGTTTCAAAATTTCCTTAAGATTGGCATATCTGCCATAAGAAAAAGAAACATGTTCCGGAAACAAATGACCAATCTCATCATTGTTGCAAACAATGGGCCACAAAAAATCAACAATGTTCTTAAACCACACAGAGAAAGGGGAAAATTTTGTCACAAAAAACAAACTATCCCTGTCTTTACAACCAACCTCATCATCTCTAGATTTAGCCACATATATTTTACCAGAATGATGGTTTTTTCTATTTGAATTAAATAATCTATCTAAACTCTTGCTAATTAAATTTTCAGAGTAACCCCTAACTAACAGCCTTTCTCTTACATTTTCAAACTCCACATTCCAAATGCTTCTCTCAGAAGTATGTTCACTATCGTTTAAATTCCCCAAAA